>NC_092863.1:88610193-88910193 GCF_032062135.1 Pyxicephalus adspersus
ATTATATATATTTTTTTTTTTTTTTTACCCAATATTGTGTGACCACAAGGAGCTGCACTTGTGGCCCGCAATATATGCATTTGTTTTCTTTTCCCACCTTTATTTTCACCTGGTGATCCTGCAATTAACACATTCCCATCCCTTGGTGTCTACACTCCATTCTCCTTTGTACCTATAGAGGCAGCCATTGTGGTCACAAAGGATAAACTACTAAAACATATGTATGGAACTACAGTAAAGGGATTTTCAAAGAATAACTGTGCTGACATATTTGCTTTTTGAACCACACACGTCTGGATTTGCTTTACTCCATTGCTTGGTGAACTGATGGGACTTACAGTATTTGGCTGGAGTTCCATTCCACAATGTGCTTTGTCACAAAGTATATTTGATCAGAACACTGTGTAAAATATTTACTTTGCCTCTCGCTAGCAGTGTGAATATATCGTGGGATCTGTGTAGCCATGTGTTATTCTCTGGGCCTACCAATGTTTATCAATTATTCAGCCCCTGTAGTTGTATGTTCACATCTTCAATTATTTATATTTGGTTTAAACTGTAGGTTAATTCTTTGGATCCTGCTGACCAGGGAAGCCCGCTGGAGCCTCCTAAATGAGAATACAATGGCACTGTGTACGGGTGTTCAGCATCAAGGAGAACACTTCAAAGATATAAACCTGTTGGCTCATAAGGAATGCCGAGAGCAAGTTTGCACATAGGGGCTTTGACACATCAATTTAGTTTAGCTCTTGATTTCCTAGAAACTGGATAAAAGGAAATTATAGAATCTCTGTTCATTATGTTCTTCAAGTGTAACATTTGCTGGATAGATAGATGGATAGATAGACAAGGTTCACACTTTTTTGATTGATTCTCCATATTTTGATTATGATTCCTATATAGGGAACTTTTCCCAATGGTGACACCAGTCACCTACCAGGGTTAGAATCTGCTGGGAGGTAAATTGTGAATCAGAAGAGAGGTAAGTGAGAACACAGAGGGTCTCTGGAACATAAAGTGGTCACCAGAAAAAATAGCAGGCCCGAGCATAGTGATGCTCTATGTTGCTTGAATAGTGATATGCACTCTGGGCAACCATGTGCAAAATGAGAGATCCAGGGAAAAGATTTTGAACTTAGACATACAAAGAAAACCTGCCATGAGGCGGCCATTGCCGACATCCTCCGTGAAAGTTCTAATGGCCTGACTGCCACATCTCTCAGCTTTTTGAGTCACTAAGCTAGGACATGTTGGAGGGATATAGGCTTCTGACTTTCAGATCGGAATATGATCTGAAGCCATTAAGTCAAAGATCCTTTTGCTTTGCTATGACATTTTACATTGTATTGTGATTTTGCCGTTTCCTTGCATAATATAAAGATTTTTTTATGTTGTAAAATTTAAAATAAAAACGGTAACCCATATTTTTCTCATCACATGTTTATTTTATTAGCTCATTTACACCAAGGTAGACTGTTTAGGTGAATGGGCTGTTCTAATGTAATACACATTACCATGGGTGCATTAATTGCACTACAGTGGACCTTGCTTATGTGAACCCTAAAGTTAGCGAAGCCAACATCAGATGACATGTAGGTATTGCATGCATGTTCTCATGCAGCCCAAAATCCTGGAGAACTAAAAATAGTTAAATCTTTTACCTTGTAGCTGAGATCATCAATCATTGTCCTTTCCAAAATGATCCTATTGGTTCTTTAACCTCAAAATGAGCAAGGCTGCAAAGTACAGCACTTTTTTTGCATTGGTAAATTTGTAGGACATATATAAATGTATATAACAAATATACTGAATTCCTACTATGCGTGGTGCAGAATTGTTCTGGGGCTGTGTGTTATAGTATAATACACCGACATGCACTTTCTTACAGTAAAGCACAAAAGCTAACTGCGGATCACAACATGTTATAAGCCAAAGTTCCTTTCAGCTGGTTTTACTTTGAGCAGATTTCCAGGTGTCTAAATTGCAGTCAACCATTTACATTGCCTTGGTCTGTAATGCCTCCAGGTAATACTGGAGCCACCCCCACCCTTCACCCTACATAGAAATGAGCTCTCAGCATGCATACAGATTACTTCCAGAGCTATTAGTGTGTAAACATCCCTGAGGTTTAGGCTAAGCAGTTTCATACAGCAAAGAGAAGAAAAGCCCATTGCAAGTAGCAGCAAAGTTGAATGATCAGAATTCTTTCAGGTTGGCATCAGAAAACTTCAAATCTGGATATGCTATTGGTTTCTGTGAATAAATCCCCAGCCTTGTTCTTTGCACCATAACAAACCAAAAACATTACAATGCATCTACCTCCTATTGTGTGTTCATTCCCCCACCTACTAGATTGTAAGCTCCTCAGGGCAGGGTCCTAGCCTCATGTATCACTGTCTGTATTCGTCTGTCATTTGCAACCCTATTTAAAGTACTGCGCTGCATAATATGTTGGTGCTATATAAATCCTGTTTAATAATAATGAATGCAGCATGAACCACGTACATAGGTTCCATTTACCTACGTTTTAACACATTACATGGAAGTCATCACTTTTAATGGACAACAGCTCGAAGTTGCATTTTACCTGCTCTGCAATACATTTGTGTGCCTGTAGAATGTCCTATTGACATGTATTTGTGCTGAGGGAGCCCGATTGGGACTCCTAGATTGGGACTCCTAGATAGAAACAGGGCTTCCCTGCTCGCTCATGTGCAGGACGGACACTTGATGGGGGGGAAGGGGGGGGGGGCAGTTTGCATGACTTTCAGAAGAAATATTTTGCAAAACACAGCTAATGTTGTGGGTGATCTTAAGGACTAAGCTCTTCTGCAACATCTTGTAACTCTTTAATGACCAAGACAAACTCTGCATTTGTTTCTTTTTGCATATCAAGGCACAGCTTGCTCCAGATGTTTATGAATGTCTAGGCTCCATAAAGCTCCATTTTTTTTTTGCTTTGTTTGTGATTTTATACAGTAACTGACACCATGTTGCCTAATGGAGGCAAGCATCTGTCCTAATTGTATTTATTATATTATTGAACCTGTTCTGACTTACATAAAAATTCAACTTAAGAACAAACCTACAGTCCCTATCTCGTATGTAACCTGGGGACTGCCTGTATATGGAATACACTAACAATGACTTCCAAGACTCTAGTCTGATTGGAAGAGCTAACTGGTGATGGCTTACACCTTCACTAACATGGTACCCACACATGTGCTGTGAATTGAAAAAGTGGACTAAAACAGCAGCTGTGAAAAGTCCATGGTCAGTGGTATACATTTAGGAGCCAACTTGTCTTATACTCTTTGAAAACTTTGGGCCTGATTTATGAAAGCTCTCCAAGGCTGGAGAGAATACACTTTCATCAGTGAACCTGAGTGATCTTGCAAACCTTGAACAATCTGGTCCAAGATTCAAAACATTTGCTAGCAAATAAAAGAAATCCATTCCAGGTTTGCTGGATCACCCAGCTTAACTGATGAAAGTGTATCCTTCCCCTCTTTGGAGAGCTTTCATAAATTGGGCCCTTTGAATGTTAGGCTTGCCTGGGCCTAGGTGCACTTTAAGTGTCAGCCAGTTTATTCATATGTGTATAACAGTTGTGCTTCTGATAATTGGCCTGCTGTGCTGCCACAAGTATCATTTTTATGTCATGTCTTACGAATACAAAATGTGTAATATAATACAAAGTTATACTAAATATTTTTAATACACAAATACACATACAGTAAATACATAAAATACAAATGTTATTTTTAGAATGAAGAATATTATCATCTCTTCTACTCTTCAGTCACATAAGAGGTCAGCTCTCCTACATGCTATTTGCACAAAAAAACTCAGCACACCTAGTCTGAATCGTTCAGGTTAAATATGGAAACCAGTCTGAGAAGTGCACCAAGTATTTACATTGCACATGCAGCAATAAGGTTTACTCAACATAGTTTGCAAAACGACTGAATGTATTTAAATCCAAAACACCAACGTGTGGGTAGAGCGGACTCTTACAAAGTAGGACACTTTTTTTTTTTTGGACACACTTACGGCATGCCAAAGGAATGCCAAATACTTCACTATTTACCCAGAACCTCAGAAAAACCCTTAAAGCTAATCTTAAAGTAAAACTATGGCTTCAATCAAAATCACAATCAGGTATAACTGTAACAAATCATAAAAATATTAATTTCATCCATCTGAATTATGATTGGCTCTTAAAACCAAACAAAAATTGTTTTATTTGATGTAAAGCAATCAAAGAATTTCCATCACAGACAATCGTTTTGGCAAAATTCATTATTAGCTCACTGAATTACCTAAATGACAGTTCGTTGATTTGCAATTTTTATTAAACTTAATCAGTTTAGATGCATCGAATGACCAGATAAATATAAGTGTAGCCACCTTTGGATTTTCCTTAAATTTAATCTATTGGATCAGGAAACCATTGCCATGTAGTTAGAATAACAGAAGAAGAAAGGAGCAGCCGGACACCTAGCATAATCAGAAGAAAGCCAGCAATAGCAGCTGCTGTATGTCTTCAATAAAAGCTTTTCTTTTTGAATGATTTTGTCATCCTTGTATTTCTAGTTGGCAAATTGTTTTGAAGAATTTATTTAACACGATTTTTCAATAAACAAGCCAAGGTTATTTAAGTGCAATCCGAATGACTTCTGGTCAATGATCTGCCATTACTAAGAATGGGAATTCCATGGACGTAGTAGCAGCAGGCTCAGACCTGCTGCAGCAAAAACACAAAACTAAATTCAAACTAAAGGAACCGGTCACGCTTCCACACAGCTGCCAGCTACACCCTATGTCACGTCAGTTCACAACAAAGGAGAATTAGCAAAACAATGAAGAGCTTCACCTGACCACAATCCATCGTGTCAGACCAGTCACTTTACGGATGTCATCATGTTTGGATTCAGCCATTTTTATTTGGATAAGAGGAGACACCGCCCAAAGAGTTCAACTGCAACCTCAATAGGAAAATAATAATATAAGGACACTCATGTTGATTTTAAAGTACCAGTTAAGGTTTATTTGTAGCAAAGCCTTTTTTTTTTTAAACCCCATCTTTTTTTTATTTTTGCTGTCTCCCAGGCATTGGGGAGATTTCCCTTCTATTTTTAAAGGAGGTGCAACGGGAAGTGAGAATGAATCACCATAAAATGAAGGAAATAACCCTCTTAGATAGTGGTTACCTCTATGGGTGACGTCTATTGGAAGATTTGCCCTAGCTTCTTGTTTTGGTGACAACTCTAAAATTCTTTATTTCTCCATCACTTTTTGTTCCAATGTTTATCAAGGAAAATAGAGGGAAAATCACTGAAAGTGGAGACAGAGGCAGCAATTAAAACTTAACAAAAGTTCTAATTATGCTCTACTAAAGCTAATTACCATTTTTACTTTACATTGGCACGTTTTCATGGCAGAACCCATCTTCTGATGATTCTGCCCTCCATAGACATCAGTGGGATCCACCACAAAATTTGGGTAAGTAACTTAGTAAGTTAAATTTTGATATGCAAAAGCTTGTGAACCTAGCTGTACACCATATGGACAGGGCTATATCAGGAATGAGTATTGCAGCAAAGGCTAAATAAACTGCAGCTCTGTTTTAAAATGCATCTAAACCCCAAAAAATACAAAAAGTAATATATTTCAGATTGCCCTTTACAAAGTCGATAGTCATGTTGAATGGTCCTTCAAATGGGCTTACAATCCAGTAACCATAGTTATATGTCAATAATACAGTCCAAGGCCATTTTTTTGGGGGGGGGGGGGTCTGGAATATGGAGTACAACAAGGAAGCCCACGCAAACACTGGACACAATCTAACCTCAGTCTAAAGTCATTCATACAGTCTAGGTTTTTTTTTTTTGGGGGGGGGGGGGGTAAATTAACTTATTTGCATGTTTTTTAGATACAGGAGGAAACTGGAGTGCTTGGTGGAAAGCCATGCAAACAGGGGGAGAACATACAAACTCATTTTGCATATTGTCCTGGCCAAGATTCGAACTTGGGACCCTAGTTTTGCAAAGGCCAGAGTCCCAGCCACTTAAACCACCTGGCTTAATTTTTTCCACCTTTTTTACCTTTAGTTTTCCCTTGTTCCCCTGCAAATAAACACACTTTGTGATCCTGGGTGGCTTTATTCCCCTGGATCTATAGAAGAAGCCATGACCAAGGGTGAACTTTAAACATATCAGACTTTCTTCATCTCCCTTCATCATTTGTAGCCTATAAAAAGATTGATTTTGCTGTCTTCACAGCTCATATGAAGCTTGTATGTATTTTCCTTGTTTGCCAATGGTTTTATACGGAGAAATAAAATAATGCAGCCACCATATCCAAGGAATGGTAGTCTGTAATATATTACAATATCATCTTTAAGGTTAGTTATCTGTAAGACCCACATGATCCTGGTCTATATAAACCAATGTATTACTGCAACTATCCAAACCCAGCTGTGTAAGATTTCTTTCATATCAATTACAAATATTCAACTTTCAAAATGGAAGCATTTTAACTAAACCAGCACTATGACGTACAGATAGGCCCCTGGCAGACGTGTCACAGTACTTTCTCACAACACCCTCAGAACAGACCCTCACCATCTCATACATACTATTACAAAATGCTCTGTGAGTTGCTAGAGATGGGAGAGAAGTGTAGGAATCACACCAACCAGATCTGATCTGGTGCAGGTCTCATCCATTACAAAAACTTACCTACAAGTTGTATTTTAAATAGTATAATGCCAAACAAAGACTAGGTAAACTAACCTTTCAATAGGCCTTAATGTAGATTAGTATGCAATGTCCCAAAATATTGTGTCTTGTATTTGTTTTATTAACCGTGAGAACTCCCAATAAACCCATATGGCAAACTTGTTTTAACCAATTATCTACAGTATACCAGAATACAAGGGATTCATTGACTCATTCTTCAAATACCACTAAACCAATAAAGTGTCCAAACTTGAAAAGTATCAGTCTCCTAACATGTACAAGGCCCCAAAATTGGACTTCACCTATACCTTTAAATGTGCCCATGCAATGAGGTCCCCTGGAGGCAAAAATGCCTTAATAAATAATAAATGCTTTTTTTTTTTTTTTTTTTTTTTTTTGCTCCCGCACCGGCCAGTACTCTTTTCTGTTGGGCTTTATGAATGTTGTGGATGGGACTGCATTGAATTTAACCGGTTCAAAGAGCTGAAACTGGCCTACCAGCAAATGTAGAGGACTTTAGAAGTGCACCAAGACAAAAAAATGTGCAGCACAAAGTAATAAGGTAAGTATCAGTACTTATTCCTTACCCCCAGTAAAACAAGCTTATAGCCATGCAGTTCAATGGGGGCCCTACTGCATGGGTGCATTCCAAAGCAGCTTTAAATATACCAATAAAGTACAAAAGATAAAATCTCTGTGATGCTGCCTCTCCATATATACAATACAACCAGTGGGCATTTTACCCCAATGCAGAAAGTGTTACTAGAGGAATCTCAAAAAAAGTAAACGAATGCAGCCACCACAGTAAACAGTGATAAACGGCATATTATTACATTATCGTTCTTGGGATTAAATACATAATGTGAACACTAAAAAAAATATGGAAGTACTCCAGGTTTTACAAATGTGGTTCGCCGTACAAGCCCATAATAGCACCCTAATCCCAATCTACCCTGAGCATTACTTATTTTATTGTATGATGGTCGATTATTTTTTTTTTTTGTGGTCCCAGACAGCCTCTTATCCCAGAATTTAAACACCAGGCCTGGGGGTATTTGGAGAAGACATTACAACAGCAGCTTGGACCTATATTGTAATTAGTTTAAAGTTACAAATTACTTCTGGCTTTGTATCTCTGAGCTGCATGGACTGGATATAACAATTAAAGGATCATAATGACTGTTGTTCTGGTGATTAATGCTACCGGCTTTCACATTGGTATTCTGTAAAGTGTAATTTTCGATCACATGTTTATGAACTCCTATACAAGCATGGATCAGGCCCTAATTATAAAACACAAAGCATTAAAGTCGACCTATACCAAAATCAAATCTGAGCGCATCCTGCTACTACAGCCTTTGTGCCCAAATAATGGGACACCAGTCAGGACTTACGAACTGGCTGCAACAAAAGGTCATAAAGTCTTTCAGCTTTATTTACTAGTTATTATATTTTTTGATAATTGCTCATAAACCAATTAACCTGCATATATACTATAAAATAATAATATTAATATGGGGCTTTAATACTGTATTTAAACAGATAGGTGGTAGAGTTGAAATACCCAGCACTGGCAGCATGTAGAAGACTGGACCACGGCTCTCACACACAAAGCAATAGCCCAGCTTCCTTGGCTGTCCAAAAAAAGGTCCCCAACAGCATCTGCCTAAGGAAGGGCTCCTGATGAATTGAGAGGTGTTTGGTGGGGGAAGAAGGTCATGAGTAGACCCTGATGCCGGGTCTGAACCACCACTATTAGACTTAGATGCCAAGAATAAAATAACTCTTGTGAATCCACAAAAGTTACATCATCAATAGCTGTCCAATGCTGTCTCATGGACTCAAAAGCCTGCTGTGGAGTTGGCAGTGGAGATGGCACTATTGTGAGATGCAACTATGGATCCGTCATCATTGCAGGACACCTACAAAAAGGTAAATGTGCTTTTACATTATCACAAAAGCTCACCTACACCCAAAATAAATTATTTCCGGTCTTTTTCAAACACACTGTACAGTAGGCTGCCAGCTCATTTATACAATGTGGACCTCCAGTCAGTTTACTTGAAATCAACGTACAGGCCTAGCACCCCGGTTGCCTCGTTTTTCACACAAACTCAGCTGTACACCCAAGAACAGCAAATCACAAACTGTCCGACTTGTTTGTGCAGGTGACAAACAAACTTTAATAGGTGAATCATACGTGACTGCAATAAGTATAAACTTGTCAAACAGAATTCCAGGCCTGTGACACGGGAGTCAGTAGGCGACGGCTTTTCATCTCAGTCGCAATCTACTGGCGGGCACATGTCAGGTCACGTCCGGATAAATACCCTGCACATAACTATGCAAAAACTGAAAGCCTTACCTTCTGTATTAGAGAACAGCAGCAGGCCAGGATGGGTGCGAACAGCAAGCTAACTTAACCAGAACAAAGTAGGTTATAGAATATACACCCCCTGTGTAATGGGCCCGGGCTCTTTCTGTAAATTAGATCTGTGTAAACAGTGAATGGTGACATCAGGACCCACTGTTTATATAGCCCAAAGCCATCAAACTGTCCACACTGTCTAATCCCCACTCACATTCAATGCTAGATTAAGTTGACATATTTTGTGGGGTGGCGTTTAGTGGCCCCCACCAAGTCATATTTTGCCTGGAAGTTCATACATTAGTCTATTGTGGAGTGGAGCTATGCCGACACATGATATATGCTGCAAACTTTTAAGTAAAGGTGCAACTAAGCTTCACAGTTGCTGAATAGAAAATAAATGCGTTTAACCTAAAATATAACACTTCACTGATGATGTGGTGAGATCAACTTTTCCTTATCTGTTCCATGTGAAGCAATGTGTCTCTACTGTCCTCAGCTATGGGCAAAATGCATGGGGCGATTTGTATTTTATTCATGTCAATCATTTGTGACATCATTCTGATGATTTCTGTGAAATCCCTGGTATTTATGAAAAGTTTTCTTTTCCAACATAATGAATTATTGGGGTGTGGCATTTATTCATAGGTGTTTGTAAGATTAAACAGTATCTTTTACATTTAACATTTGTCAGTCCCTATCTGTTTGTGTTTTCATATATATATTACTGTGTCTATCCTTAACATCCATATATCAGTCTGTGCCTGTAGCAATCTATGCAAAAAACAGAAACATACAGGAGTTTGAAACTCTAAGTTTTATTTTAAAAAATGTTACCATAAATACACATATAATTCCCAAGTTTTCTCCTTTACTTAATGTTTAGATTGGCGGTGAGGCAGGCCAAGCCCCTAGCAAGGTGCCAGCTGCCAGGAGCTCTTGTTTTTGCCATAGATCTTAACTTTATATTGTACCCAAAGACAATGATGTAACAAATTGCCGCTAAAAAGATTTGCCGACTACATTTGTTTTCTTCTTTCTCACTAAGAACATTTTTTCCAAGTACAGAAATATACCTGCTGATTCTAAAAACAAAGTACAGCATATAGGAACAAAACTGCTCATTCATATATAAATACCAGTGAGTGAGTGTTGTCATCCTAGCATAGGAAGCGTGTTACCACTACAATTACCAGTTACATCCTAAAGGAAACTCGTGTAGCCATAAGAAAAGAAATGATAAACTCCAATATGTAACATCTGTCTTTTTGGGTTTAAATATCCAAGGTTATTTGTTGTACAATGATCTGTAATGTGTTGGTGGATTTTAAATAAAAAGATAATATTCATAATGTTTGGATTGGATAAGCAAACTTTTTTTTTCCATTTTAACTTCAGGGTGGGGAAGGTTAAAACTTTGTTTTTTCCCCATTGTTGTCTCATTAGCAAGATGTCTCCTTCTTTTCTTGTCTTATAGATACAGGGGGACATACTTCCTAAAACAAACATCATAGGACATAGATGATTCCCCCTTTAGTCCTATATGGTGACAACTCACTTTAGAAGGACTTGCTACAACTGTGTAAAAACAGTCATAGTGACATATATTTATAGTTAGTTATACTTTAACCTTCCTTGAAGCAGTAATACTGCTCGTATAAAGTACAGAAGCATTTTTGCAAACAAATACAGTTTACATATAACAAAGAGTTACTGTGTATGTGTGCGTTTTTAAAACAGAACAAACTCATGTCAATCTAACACAACTGAACATAAAGAAAAGAATAAAAATGTTCATTAAAATACTACTACTAATAATAATAATAGTTTACAGCAGCTTGATAGGATACAACTACAATTTAGGCAAGTTATACATGACTTTGAACATAGGCTAAATTTTCTGCAACTGTTACGAACATTCATTATCATCTCATGCAAAAATCTAGTGTCTGTTCAGTGCCCATAGATTACACACAGATGGCTTTTTCCTGTAATACTGCTCATAAATATTTCCCCCCATCATCAGCAAAAATATGGTTATCTAATATAAGCTTTTTTTTTTTTTTAAATTAAAAAGTATCACTTTGCTTTGATCTAGATGCAAAGTGTATAAATGTGTAATAAAAACACAACTGAACCACAACCCACACTGTATGGCAATGCAACAAGAAATACAGAACAATCCCCCGATCATAAAGTTCTGTAAAGTAGGAGAACGTTTAAACTCTGTTTTGAGATTCTGTAATCCATCAAGGGGAACTTGGCAGTTCTGCTAACAAGGTTTGGGTATCAGTGGCACGGTGTTGTCAGCCACTAACAAGAAGTTCATAGCAGATGACTTTTGGCAAGAATGATCAACAGATATTTTCAGTAGGTGCAGCATTAAAAAAACAAAACATGATTTAATGTGCATGGAATGCAAAGAGAGAAAGCATTGTGGGCCAGGTGTAAAGTTGGCAAACTTGCCCTGAATATAGGGGATCTGTACTTATTCCACCTTTCCGGCTTCAAATATTCACCCACAAGTCAGCTATGATCTGGGAAAGCAACGGCCTATTCTTGTACCAAGATGACCAGCTAAACATCAAGCAAAACAATCAGGGATTGTAAATCAATATTAGGGCCAAAATCAGGTCCAGGAAGCCCACACATAATACTTGTATTTTTTCAGTACAACCAACACAGTTCAGATCCTCTTTAAGCCAGGTATGTGTATTAGATCTGACATCTCATAATTTTGTGCAGATCCCATCTCATAAATGCATAATAAAACTTCATATAAAACTGGCTTTATCAAATTTTAAGCCTGTTTTTTGTTTAGCACAAAATTATGTTTAATTATTACAAACAACTTGGTCTACAGAATATGTTTGCACATGTACTGGATCATATGAACACAATGTTTCTAGGTGCTGGTAATACACATATGGACATAAAAAACTTCAGGCAAAAAACAAGTTATGTGTTTATTAAATGTCCTATACAAGTCTTCTGGAAGGTAAAACAGCTCACATATGCATTTAAATTGTTTTTTCCCTTTTTTCTGCATTTTAAAGAAATATGGCAGAAATATTTCAAGTCCATGAATTGGTTTGACAGGAAAGATATTTTGCTAGGACTTACATGACTTTTCTTAAGACTATTACATACAGGCCAGTTTTTACTCTCAATACAATCTCTGATCAGATAAAATAATAAATCTGAAGAGAGTTCAACAAGCACCTGATTGTAAGTGACAGATGGATGTTTTCAATAGGACATGTTGGTAAATATGAAACAAAAGAATGCAAGTTGTGTCTTGTATACAGATAATACAGCAAATACATTCCAATGCGCCAATCTGTCCCGTGATTCACGTCATCCCCAACCCATGGTAGGTAAGACTTTTTGATTCCCATCTGGAAAAGAACAATTGGCCCAGTTGGTCAAGTCCAAAATTGGATCTACTTCTGTGTACTGGGCCTTAGACAGATCAACAATATTATGAAATTGGCTGTCTTATGTTCATGGATGACCCAAGCCAAATGACAAAACTCCATCTGGTCTCCAATATTTTGTAATTTGTTCAAAAACAAATCAAACAGTACATATGTCACCAAAGTACAATGAAACCACTTAGTTCCCAAATTAAAATGATGTCATCTCAGTAGGTTGCCACTGCCAGGTTAGGAGGGAACCTCTATGCAACTTCTACCACTTCACAGCCAACCTCAAAACCATCCCCAAGCCCTCTGAACCAGCTCAGAACCATCCCCAAGCCCTCTGAACCAGCTCAGAACCATCCCCAGGCCCTCTGAACCAGCTCAGAACCATCCCCAGGCCCTCTGAACCAGCTCAGAACCATCCCCAGGCTGAACCAGCTCAGAACCATCCCCAGGCCCTCTGAACCAGCTCAGAACCATCCCCAAGCCCTCTGAACCATCCCCAAGTCCAAGGCAGTCGTTTTCGCGATTCTCAGCCTGGTTGGAAGGTTCTCCAAGCCTCCAAGCCAGCTCCACATGTTTCCAGCCTTCTCAGAAGAACCTTCCCCTTCCTTACCGGATCCCAGTCTTCACTAGATCAGGAAATACTGAAACCTCCATCAAAACCCATCCCTGCCTTAGCCAGCACCGAACCTCATGAGAACCTGACCCAGCCTCAGTACCTGCTTCTCCTGTAACCTGGTACCACCTGTAGCACCCACCCAGCTGGACCCTCCATCCAGTGAACATACAGCAGAACCCCCTCCATCCCTCTTACCTGGCCGCTTCTCCTCCCCGGCCGATCTCTGCTCCCCGCAGTTCCGATCCAGTCCCAAATCTCTGCTCGGCCGCCGCTGTCAGTCCATGCTCACAATGGTTCCTCCCCGCCCCGTCACACACCGGACCAACTAGTTTGACAACTTTTTTTTTTTTCCTTTCTTTCTCCGCTGCCGGCCCGGAGTCGGCTCACCTGCGGGAGGGGAACTGAGTGCAGGGAGCCGGGTCATGTGACCTCAGGTAAGGGCAGGGACCGGGGGCTTTAGTGATGCTAATTACCTCCCCCCTCCTCCTCCTCTGCTCTGCCTCCTCCTCCTCCTTGCTGGCTATTTGGTTACTCAAATACAAGTAAGATGAATAAGAATTGTAGGCAAATGTAGCCTGCCTGAGAATAAATAAGAACTACACGCTATGTGTGTATATGGGGCTCCTAGGTGTGATACATTGGTCCTTTACATGTGATGCATGGGTCCCTTATGTATGATGCATGGGTTCCCCTAGGTTCGATGCATGGGTTCCCCTAGGTGTGATGCTTGGGTCTCTTACCTGTGATGTATGGATTCCCCTAGGTGTGATGCATAGGTCCCTTCTTTGCGATCCATGGGTTCCCCTAGGTGTGATGCTTGGGTCCCTTACCTGTGATGCATGGGTTCCCCTAGGTGTAATGCATGGGCCCTCTAGGTGTGCAGCATGGGTCCCTTACCTGTGATGCATAGGTTCCTCTAGGTGTGATGCTTAGGTCCCTTACCTGTGATGTTTAGGTCCCTTACCTGTGATGCATGGGTTCCCCTAGGTGTGAATGGAACCCCTTGACTCCTGCCTGGCTGAGATTTTCAGGTCTGGATTTGTTAATCAATTAAAAGATGGCAGTTGAACCAATAAGGGCTGGATGATCCAAGGTGACCCAGATCTTCAAGGGCCTGTTGAGATATTTGCCGTGTAGTAAAGCTAGTAAGCAAATCCATGCCATGAACTTGCCTTGCCAGGAATGCTTTATGGTGTTTTCAGCACTTATCGCCCTCTTTTGGAGGTGGCTGCAGCTAGCTCTAAGGGGTAATTTTAAAAACTTTGCCCAGTGGTTTTACTGAATATTATTATTATTATTACACAGTATTTATATAGCACTGACATATTACATTGTACTGTACAAAGTCCATAGTCATGTCACTAGCTGTCAATCAAAGGGGCTCACAATCTAATGTCCCTACCATGGGACACTAGGGAAAGCCAATCAACCTAACTGCATGTTTTTGGAATGTGGAAAGAAACTGGAGAACCCAGAAGGAAACCCACGCACACATGGGGAGAAACTCCATGCAGATAGTGTCCTGGCCGATATTCAAACCTGTATCCCAGCGCTGCAAAAGCTAGAGTGCTAACCTCTGAACCACCATACAATTTATTTTATTGTTTTTGTGTATATCACATCACTAGTCTGTTTTTCACATTTAAATTGAGGGTGCTGGTACCTTCAGGGCCAGGTGTGATATTCTGGGGGAGCTTCCTGGCCTCATGGTTGGTAGTTCTCCATTAGTGGCAGTTTCCCTCTTTGGGAGTTTCCAACCCAGTACTTAGTGGGCTAGTTACAAGGGATCTGCTTGGATTAGGCCAGGTGGGACAAGTTGACACGGTCCCCCCATCTAGAGCATTATGCCCCAGGGGTGTAAGGACATGAGGCCTTTCCTCTTCAGTAGGAGGACTTATAGCACCCTAGTGCACATTTTTATGTTTTTGTACTTACATTTTTCCTGTACACTAAGGTCCATCACCACGGACTTGAAAAAAATGCAGTTGCTTTGGAACTGAAAAAGTTGTAAAATCAAGTACATGTGCCCCTGGAGTGGCAACTTGGGGTTTCCCAAAATATGCATTTTAGATTGGGGACCATGTTGAATATACGGTATACCAGAGTTACCTCTTACTTTTATGAGCACTTAAAAATATCTAAAAAAAGTTAACCTAACATACAAACTCCCCACAGAGTCCTGGGTGAGATTCAAATCTGCGACCTAGAGTTGCAAAGGCCAGAGTGCTAGCCACTGACCAGGAGTGTGTTTAGGCGGGCACGGGTGGGAACGCTGTGCTTATTCCTGAAAAAAAGGGCATGGCTCGGGTTCTGGTATCATGATGTCACTTTGGGGAAATCAACTTCCCTTTGAGGGACACATAGGCAGGGGTGAAGTGGGGCGAGCACGTACCATGCCCCCTCTTCTTCTTTTACGACTACACCCCTGCCACTGACCCAACAATGATGCATTTTAAGGGCAGTAAGGAAAATTTCGGACATATAGTAAACTGCAGCTCTCCCAACTGCTCCCATTTACATGTTTGCACGAGGTTGCGTTTGCTCTTTGTTGGGGTTGCAATGTTGTTCCTGGAAGCAATGTGATGCTTCTGGCTGGACAGTTGCTTTTCTTCTGCAAACTCTGGGGCAACACATGCAGACATGCAGTTTTGTTTGTTGCTCTTTGTTTTGCTATGAACTAACTGCCTAGTTTTAGACTCTGCATCTGAAAGAGGACTAATGTTATACGTTTGGAGCCTACCCTAAAATAATATCTGCCCATCAGGTTCTTTGCCTCCGCCCTAAGGTTACCATACACTGGTCAGTGGTAACTGCAGTGGCCCATCAATAAACCTCTTTGAGCTCCTCAGACTGCCCCCTATTGGCTCCGACAGGCTAATGCAAATCAATAGGGAGTGTTTCCTAACAATCAGCCACCAATGGGGGTGTTGTGTTGTAAAGTAAGTGGTGGGGTATGCTTCTAATCACTGCTAGTTAGGAAGAAGTTCCCGCTTCTAGCATAATAATTAGGGGTAATGGTTGTCTCACCCTAGAGAGGAAGAAGATGCCATGTTTGGTAGCCTTGGGTCAGGAGTACCTTTTTTCTTTCAGGAGTACTATATACCAAAATTTAAGGATAGAATTGTTATTCTTACAAAGAAGGATCACAGATACAACAAGTTTGTATAGAAGTTAGGAGTAATTATCACTAGTTTAGCCCTTATTAGTTTGAAGGAGCAGGAGCAGGACATGAAAGTTTATGGCCAGACTAGGTGACTATGGATGGATTAAAGAATTATGTTAGGACCGCAGTAGCAATAAAACAGGCCCCAGTTTATTCTCCTGATACGACCAGGCAATCGTGGATTTGTTTTCTTCCTCTTGCTGTTGTTTCCCCTAAATAATAAGTCAATAACATGCTACTGCTTTTTTAGAGAACATCTTTATTTGGCAAGGCAGACCAAACTATATATACAAAGCGTATAGTAAATGTATAGGGGCAGCACCAGCACAACAGCGACTTTCAATAATTGTACTAATAAACATAAAAAAGGGGAAACACCTGAGACAAATCCAGACAACCAAATAGGAACACAGGTGCAGAGAGGAACAATAGGAGACAAGTTGTGTACAGGTAACTCCAGATGATACAATGGACACCAGGCCATATGGTATAATCCTACAGGGAAGGCTACAATGATGATGGCTCAGATCAATTTATCATCTAGCAGAAGAAAAGCACATGGACAGGGCCAGTAGCCTAGTGACAGGGGCTAGAGATCAAGTCTCAGATCTCAATCAAGACTGGGCTCCTTATTCCAGATGATCCATAGTGACCATTATCAAAACCAATGTCTGGCTGCTCACTGTACAAATCTGCCAGTGGCTTCCTAATCCTGGCCCTGCATTTAGAAGAAGGCATTTGTCAGTGAAAAGGAAGATGGTAGTAGATCTTCTTCCTAATTTTGTTTGCAGAAGCAAGGGGCTAAAAAAGTAACGCTTACTGATAAAAAGAGGGTAAATGGTCATACTCTGCTATGATGGTGGGACTATGATGTGAAGGGGGAACTGAGATGTAAAAAGGAACTACTGATATGAAAGAGCTTGGTAAGGGTCATGTCAAAAGTGATCTAATCTTTGTCTACATATCTGCAACAAAAAGAACAGAACAATAAGACCCTGTCACATGAGACCCAAAGGTGTGCTTATGTTTTGAACTAATTCAAGATCATTTTTCTGTTACAAATATATTGTTTCTTCGTTTCCACTCTGGGACATCTACAGATTTTCCTTAATGCCACATATTTGTGGTGCAAAGAGAGAGAGAAAGTGAGAGAAGTGGTTGGGCAGGGGGCCCCGAAGCTTCCGTGTCTTCTCAGAACATTGTGTTCTTCTCATGTTATCTGAAAAACAAAGAAATTGTTAAAAACATTCCATGGTAGTTTAATTTTTCATCCTAAATATGTCGTTCAATGTATCTGAAGCCAAAACCTTTATTTGTTTTAGTTTAGAACCCTTCTCGGGTTTTTATTTGCAGTCTGTCTCAACTTGTTCAGGTGATAACTGACTTCTCACTTTGGGAAGATTTCAGTTCCTGTTGTATCTACAAGGCAAGAAGTGTAATTTCTTGAACGAGTAAGGGACCCAACAGAGGTTTTAAGTATTCTTTACTCCAAAAAAATAAAATATATATTTTAAGCCCCGTCCATGTCATGCTCTTTTGTGTATTCCTGCTCTACTGCATAGTGTTTTGCAGTGTTTTAAGCCCACTCAAACAATATATAATATATATATCTATAGGATGTGGCAGCCACCTGATATTTGAGGGACTGAAACTTTTTTTTTTATCTTGCTCTAGTGTTATAAGCCCTCCCAGCTCTCTACTGTGGATTACAAATCACTTCTGTCCATGCTATGGAGATAAAGAAAAGGAAATTTTTTTTGTGATCCAAAAGAAAAGTGAGCAATTGCAGATTTATCACCCTAGGACAGAAAGTGTGTCCCAAACGGATCACCAGGTAAAAATATACTGGGAAATAGCAATAAATCAAATTTTTGTCCTTGGGTTTAGATATACTTTAACAAAAAAAAAAAATAAATGATTCCTAGAGTACTTTGGGTTAGCAAAAAAAAAAAAAAAAAAAAAAAAAAAAAAAATACAGTGCAACTCTTCCTTTTATGGATATTGCTCCTTATTTCAACCTTGGATTCAACCATACAGTGAGGGAGGAGACTGCTCTGACTTATTTGTGTATAAATTTCAACTTGAACTTTTAAACTTTGTAAACAACGGGCTTTTTCAAAAGGTAAAATGAAAATTTAACAGGGGTCCATTCTTCCTGTTTTTTTTTTATTTTTTATTTTTATGCAACATTACTATTTACTTGACAAAAAAAAAAAAAAACAAGAAACAAATTTTTAGAATTCTATTTGTTGCAGAACAAGTTAGATAGAGGACAAAAAAAATATACGAAAATTTGCCCTTTATGTTAGTAGCCAGCTAAAAGCTAATACTGACTATAGTGTACTTTGAGTTTTTTTGCAGATTTAGGAAGAAATGGCAGCTACAATTCTGCATTTAGCTATAGAAATTTACAGATTGCTTTGAATACTTTTGGACCTGCACAGTAGGTTGATCACAGGGAGACACACCCTGCCCCGGTGCCCTCTGGCTTTGGTACAATAAATACAGGAATTAAAAAAAAAGGCGTAAAAGTTTATATATTGAACCATGCCAGTCAAGATTGTACTCTTGGTTTTTATTTTGTGTACAGTCTGAATAGAAGTGAGTCATAACTTTTCTTTATCATGCACAATAATAAAAATTTTGATTTAAATTTTCCACTACCTATTCATCTTTTCTATTCTCCAACATATCTGGGTCAAAAAAGTCCATTGTCATTGAACCACTTCCGTGAATTAAGGCTTCTGTTGTAAGCTCTTTGGGGCAGGGTCCTCTCCTCCTGTGTCACTGTCTGTATTCGTCTGTCATTTGCAACCCCTATTTATTGTATAGCGCTGCGTAATATGTTGGCGCTATATAAATCATGTTTATTATTAATGACAATATTATTAAGTACTTCTACCAATAATGTTTTTCTATTTTTCAGTTGGAACTGCTTTAGGTATCATATTGATGTCTGTGCACTCACTCTTATTTTGTCCAACAGAACAATGACCCCAGGAAGCATCATTTACCTGGTGGAGATGGTGATGGTGGCTTCTCTTGGTTCTCCAGTCCAATTCAACCTGGTGATGATGGTGATGACAGGTGGCATGAAGGCTTCAGAAGTTTGGACAATGTACATAGACAGGTACAGGTGTACATGGGTCTTCCCACTGTGCAGACGCATGGTTCATTACAGATGCTCAGGAACAGAAGGCACAGACCGCTACACCTTCCAGATCAAGTTGGTCAGATGCCAATGATCAGCAAAGTGCAGAGACAGTAAATAAAAGCGGTGTCAAGTGGATAGCCAGGCTGTGCAACAAGCAGGTAGATAATTCAAAAGGCAGATCCAGAACATAGGCCCAGTCAGTCTTCAAGTTCCCGGATCAGGTCAAGTACCAAACAGGTAAAGACCGCTCAGCATTAACAGTGGGATGTTGAACCTTAAATAGTCCACCTGGCCCAAGTGCAGCTAACAAGTGTGTGCACGCATGCATTTGTAGGTGCACACACGGTGCAGAACGTACAGGAAAGTTATTGCAGGTAAAACCTTTTATTGGATAAGTAAACCTATTTACAGATGCAATATTTTGGGAAAGCTAAACTTCCCTACTTCAGGTAAACATGATAAGGTCATGCATGAAAAATCATGAACCTATATACACAAGCAGAGCGTAGCTTAATAGGACATGTCAGGGAGCAGAATCGAGGGGCACAAATACAACATGACGACATAACGATATTTTAAACAAATATGAACTTTCAGCTTTGCGACAGGTTGGTGATGACAGGTTGGTGAAGACCTTTTCTGTTCCATGTGTCACTGGGCACAAAGCCAACTCCATTGGCACGGATTTATGAAAGCTCTCCAAGGCTGGAGAGAATACACTTTCAGAAGTTAACTGGGTGATCCAGAAAACATGAAATGGGTTTTTTAAAAATCATCTGCTATTTGTTAGCAAATGTTTTGAATCCTGGACCAGTTCTATTCCAGGTTTTCTGGATCACCCAGCTTCACTGATGCAAGTGTATTCTCTCCAGCCTTGTAGAGCTTTCATAAATCAGGGTCATTGTTTGATTATTTCGATATAGAGGATCTAGTGTGACCTTAAGACTTCACACCTTTGGGTTTATTTGGAAAGCCGATTGCCAGCCTGGTTTTCTTGTTTGACTTCACAAATGCTCTTCAGGCTAAATGAGTACAAATTCCCACAACCACACCTGTGAAAATCCTTCCTAGAAGAGTGCAGGCATTTGACCTGCAAAGGAGTGGGAACTCCATAATAATGCCAATGGTTTTTGATTTGCTCATAAAGGCATGTCAGATGTCCACAAATCTTTGAGAATACAGTGTATAAATAAGGATAAAAATCATACCATGTCAAACATTACATTGTAACCTATAGAACTTCTACTGCTATACACCAACATTTTTATGCATCAACATACGCAGTTCTGAAAATAACCAAAAAAAAGAATTATTATTTATAATATTATTATTATAACATATTACGCAGTGCTGTACATTAAATAGTAATGTAATGTATGAATTTCAACACCATAAGCAATAAATCCAATGCCAACCTTAAAAATATTTTGGAAGTAATTTTACCAATGCCAGAGGCTGCTCATTTTGAAGTTTTATAGCAGTCCATTTGGACATTTAATCACTTCATATGAACTGGTGGTACTAGGATATATAAGGTTGATATGGCAGCTTATGGAGCGCATTGTAGTACGAAGTTATACAGTAACATGGCATGGACTTTAGTTAGGTCTGTTTTTTATATTCAGCCTCAAAATATAATACAGTATTACTATGCCTCTGCCTGGAAATAAAATATACTTATTTTTCCTATTTTATTTTAATTCAGGAACCTGTTAAACATGAAAAAAACATTATTATTATTATTATTATTAATAACAATATTAATAATAATAATAATAATAATAATAAACAGGATTTATATAGCGCCAACATATTACACAGTGCTGTTCATTAAATAGGGGTTGCAAATGACAGAATAATACAGACAGTGACACAGGAGAAGGAGAGAACCCTGCCCAGAAGAGATTACAATCTAGGAGACATGTAATACTGTATAAGGAGAGTAGAGGCCAGAGATGTTATGACCACAGCTGCCAGAGTATATAGAATATACATTTTGAGATTATTTTATTCCTAGATGTTAGGTGTTCATAACATAAAAGTAAATATCTTATGGTGAAGATAAAAAAAAAAATCTTGCAAAATAAAGAACCAAGCCACCACATTTAAAGAGTGATAAACTGCAACAGATGTTGTTCTTGGATTTAAATGTGCTTTAAAATACTACCAAACCTAAAAATTACTAAAAGAAATAATAATGTGAGCAGGCAGGTTCTTTATTGCATAAGGGAAACAAATGTACCTGACTGTTCACAATGTTCTTCTTTATAATCCCGGTTTAGTTGGCTGCAAGGAATAAATTAATTTACATATGCAGGAGTTACGTCATTCCAGCCCGGATAATCATGATGGCCAAAATCCTTAAAGTGGAAGAGGGTGAAGTCAGTGATGGAGGCGGTGAGTTTATTTGTGAACAGGCAGGTAAGTTTATTTTAAATTAGGTTCACTTTAATATAGCTCGGATAAATTGGTGGCAAAGTAAAAAGTTGCTAGGAAGTATACGCAAGGATTCATCTGTGGGTAGGCTGAAACTTTCCTTATTTACATGGTAATATTAACTCAGGAGCCAGATTCCAGTTAGAGATATTTTAGGGTGTCAACACCTTGATATTTACAGAAATAACAAACTACACATGTGACAGTCTGGCGCCGGTACTAATGATTATTCCCAACCCTAAATTTGATATATACTTATATATAGTAGTTGTGCTTGCTGTACACTGAAATACACATTGGTGTTGATTTACTGCATTATTTCAGACTGCTCAACATGAATTATTCCTTAGCATAATGAATATAGTGAAATAATGCCTAATCACATGCAAAAAATGGCAGACGCTTTGCGTCATAAACCTCTTATCTGCAACTATGCTTGCAGTTTTTGGACTATATTAACCAAGTGGTTATTTTAATGGTGTGGTGAAATTAATAGATAACCTGTGATTTAACACAATGTGCTGCTTGCCACAAAGCATAGGGGCATTTAGTTTATTGATGGACCTATACTCCTATGTGTAGTATCTTTATTATGTTTCACATATAATCTACATTGGCAATTATTTTTTGATACTTTGAATTATCTGCTTGTAATAGAAAGAGTTTGTACCTGAAAGTGGTGGAAGACAGACATAAGGAATCAGCTAGTATTATTGTCTGGAACCATCACCTAGTATCAGTATAGAGAAGACAAAGAGAGGATACACTTAGATTTAGGCTAGGTACACACGTGCAATGGTTCTCTTCCCATAATTGTCTCAGGGCTGATATCAGGCGAGAATCTTGCATGTGTACAGTGCTCATTGTCCATCGTCTGAACGAGTGTCCTGGCAGATCCACGGACGATGGACGATAAAACGCCAATTATCGTAATGGAAGTGAAAGAGGGAGAGCACAGCAGGGTGCCGTTCCGTCGTCCTCCCCCTCCCCTCTCCATAGAGCAGTATGTTCATGCATCGTGCAGTTGTTTGTCGTGAAAGATCGTGAAAGATCCTTTCCAACAACAATTATTGCATGTGTATACATTGCCTTAGTCTATGGGGTCTAAAGTGGTTCAGACAGGTTAGTGTAGTGTTATTTTGTCCTATGTACAGTGAAATAAACAAATACTTAAAAGTATTGGCTAACAATCATTTGTACATAGATCCATAAGAGAATTGGATAAGGTTAAGTTTACAGTGATACATAGAGTTCAGTATTTATATCCTAAAAATGCCTATGTGTTTCGCAACACATGCTCCAGTCTTTGTCTCCTCTATAAAGTTAAAAAAAAAAAGGTAGTAATTTGCTGGCTGTTAAAAGTCTCATTTGTTATTGTATTTTCATATTTCATCCCAATGTCCATAACATTTAAATAGTCTAGCCAAGAGATGAGTAAATATTACTAACCCACTATAAGCATACCTAACATTTGATCCCAATAGAAAATAACCTAAGAATGCTTTAACTTCCCTGGAGGTAATTCCGAGTGTGACTCAGAGTAGAAAAAAGTTGCTAAAAGTGGTAACCCCGAGTCACACTCGGGGTATGTAAACCAATGGGAAGGTAAGTAAATAGAGCACTTACCTGATCCGCCGGCGTCCCGTGCCGTCCAGCGCTGTGATCTCCGTCTTCTTTCTTTTTCCTGCTTCTGCATCCAATGAGTCACCGGGAAGTTCCCGGTGACGTTGGTGCGTGTGTACATTGCCGGCGGGGCGGGACGGGAAATTCAAAATCCAATGTATTGCTTTCAATACAAAATAATTGTATTGAATTCAATACATTGGATTTTTATGTGTAAAAGCAGTACATTGTTTTCAAGAACATTTATTTTACAGTATAATATGTATTTTTTTTTATATTTGAAAAAATTAAAAAATGTTTTTTTAAATATATAGATTTTTTAAATGTATTCAATGTATTGTTTTTACATGATTTTGTGTTTCAAACTTTATTATACTCATACTATTATAATATAGTGTAAAAAAATTTTCATGAAAAACAATGTACCGCTTTTAGACATAAAAAACCAGGAAGAAATGAACCGCTAGGGAGGTTAATATATATTTTCCAAAAATACATTTCTGACTTTCACTTATTACTAGCGTCTAAAACTGGCTATAGCCATATGGATCACAATACATGCAGAGAGATATTTAAAACTTCAGGGCAATCCGTCTGCTTTTTTTATACTAGTCACCTAAACAGAACATAAACATCTAATGTTTTCCCTCACAGGGGATCTGCAACATCACAGTCCTTCAGAAAAGAAACAAGAATGAAGCCTCCTGGCTCTCTCTGTTGGTGCCGCAGACCTCCTGGGCTCTCCCAGCTTATAGACTACACCCAGCCTGTCTACCTGAGCCACCTGGCCCAGGGCTGTAACTCCACCCAGTCTCAAAGACAGGTTCCCTTTTATCAGACAGGCACTCCGGAGCCACTCTTAGTTTCTGGGAGGAGTGCCTTGCCCACCCGATCACCCAATCTGCAGCAATACACATTCTCTTGGCCTTGTCCAGGCCCTGTAATCCATTTCCAGGTGAGAGTAAAGTTGGTGATGCCAAACACCTCCGAATTTGGCATCACATATTTCATTCTACTACACCATTTTAAATTGCTTAGAAAAAATAATATAATAGGTCTGATTTATTTAAGCTCTCCAAGACTCAAGAAGAAAGACTATCATGGTTGAATCTGGGTGATCCATCAAACCTGAAATGGATTTGGTAAAGGAATGACACATTTGCCATATAATAGGAAATGATTTTAAGAAATCCATTCCAGGTTTGCTGGATCACCCAGGTAATTTCATATTAGTCTATCTTCTCCAGTCTTGGGGAGCTTTAATAAATCAGGCCCAATGTTTCTATTTACTATAGAATTCTATCAATGCATGATACTGTTTATGTTATGTAATTTCCATGTATTGTTTGTTACTGTATACGTGCATAGGGATAGCAGTGTTTTTGGCTTAGTAATGCAAAACAATTGTTGTTTACATACTCTCTTTATATGCAAATCTTTAGCATTCTGATCTCAACAGTCATTTAGTAGGATTGTTAAGTTTGCTCTGCTAGATACACAGGAAGCCATTAGGTGAAGAATCCACAAATCTGTTTGTATATTCATCACAACCTGGAAGAGCAAGCACATAAATGTTGCATCAAAAATGACCTTCAAATAAATGTGCAGTGTCTAAAAATAAATGACAATGCCCATTAAGACATTGTTGCCTAATGTTATTTTTACACAATATAGGAAAATAGACTGGTTATCATAGTTGATAATTGTGTAATGGCAGAAAAAGCCTTGGCCAAGCCCATATGGAGCAGATGACTTCCTGTGATAGCGATATATCTCTGTGATGTTTGAACATTTATACCCGCGGTGTTTTTAGAACTATTAATGAGTAAATACAGCTCTAATTACCAAGATAAAGTTATAAGAAGAAGGTGCTTGTAAAACTTGTATAGCTTATTATTAATATTAATAAACAGGATTTATATGGCGCCAACATATTACACAGTGCTGTACATTAAATAGGGGTTGCAAATAACAGACCTATACAAACAGTGACACAAGAGGAGGAGAGGACCCAAAGAGCTTACAATCTAGCAGCTGGCGGAATTTACACACAATAGGAGGGAGATATGTAGTGGTGGGAAGTAGTGAGGGTTTAAAGAGACAGAAGAAGATGGGTAGGCAAGTCTGAAAAAATGAGTTTTGAGCGCTTTTTTTAAATGAGCAGAAAGTAGGAGAAAGCCGAATAGGAAGAGGAAGACCATTCCAGAGAGTTGGGGCAGCTCTAGAGAAGTCTTGTATCTGTGCGTGTGATGAGGTTATGAGTGAGGAAGTCAGTAGTAGGTCATTGGAGGAGCAGAGAGGGCAGCTAGGGGAGTATTTTTTTACCAGGTCAGAGATGTAAGTGGGACAAGAACTGTGGAGGGATTTGAAGGCAAAGCACAGGAGCTTGAATTTGATTCTCAGGTGAAATGGAAGCCAGTGAAGGGAACCACAAAGAGATGCAGCAGAAGAAGAGCGGTGAGAAGGATGGATTGTGGCTGCAGCATTCATAATAGATTGTAGCAGTTTGGTGGTCTCAGGGCACAGGTAGGGGCGGATTTTGGAGATGTTGCGTAGGTGAAAGTGACAGGACCTGGAAATGTTCTGAATATGGGGGGTAAATCAGAGGGCAGAATACAGCTTAACATAATTCATTTATTAAAACTAACCATTTATAAAACAAGTTGAAATAATCATCACAACCCTAAGTATGTGTAACTATAGAATTCCTGTTTAGGTTTATGTTCTTCATTCAGAGTTCTTCCAAAGGTTGCTAGGAGTTCTTTAAGCAATGAGCAGTTTGTGTCTCTCAGATCAGTTTAACTGACACCAAAGATCTTTTTGTCTATGTGTAAGACTAGGCACACACGTGCAATAATTGTTGTTAGAAAATGAACGACTAACCACAGGTCAAGGTTTATTCACAATTATTTTGAATGATGGTACAGTGTGCACAGTTCTGTACATACTGTAATGATGCGATTGTTCTAATATAATCCACCAATACCAATGTACACACACTAGATACCATCGTTTTAGCGATGCAGAACCATCCACGATCACTACACGACTATACACACAATAGACTGCAAACAATTGCCACCCAAATGGATTGGTCCTTCCTTTCCATTGACATTCCTTGTTCATCGGCGTTGTTGGCCCGTCATAGAGCACTTTTTTGTTAACAATTGTCGAACGATCAGATGTTAATTGTTCGTTTTCAACGACAATTATTGCACGTGTGTACGTAGCCCAAAGATGACATTCTTCCCAATAGCCAGCTAAGAAAGAAGGATTCTTCCTACTTATAGCCATGATATCATGCTGTGACTTGTGGATATAGTAATGATAGCAGAGAATCCTCGAAGATCTGAAAATTATTTCAAAGGTTCCCCCATGTAAGAAAAGGTTGAGAAAGGCTGTTTGTATTTGTCCTATTTGTTCTTCTGTTATCACCAAAACAGAAAATGATAGGAAATCCACTAGAACAAGGGCTAAGGCTACGTACACACGTGCAATATTTATCGTTGGAAGCGAACGACTAACGACCGACCGTCCGATAATTGTTAACAAAAAAAATGCACAATGACTGACAAACTACGCCGATGAACGAGGAATGTCACTGGAAACCAAAGACGGTTCTGGCAGATGTGATTGGGCGACAAACGTTTGCTATTGTGTGAACGGTCGTTCAGTGATTGTGGATGGTTTTGTGATACACTTTATCCAGTACACGTCACTTCCTGCATCGTTCAAATGATTGTATCTATTGTGTGTACATTATTGGTAGATTGTTTTTGATCAATCGTATCGTTACAGAATGTACAGAGTCGTGCATAACAGATCATTCAAAATAATCGTGAATAATTGTTGATCGATCATTAATCGTTCACTTTCCAACGACAATTATTGTATGTGTGTACGTAGCCCAAGGTCAAACAGACATATGTTCAAGTTACAACCGACTGTCCTCCTTCCAACAGGCGTCTAGCTATAGACTTTTGCACTCCGATGCAGAATGTAGACCTGAGCCAATCCTTCCTGCCCAATTCTGCTACATTGCTAATGGTCTTCTAGCTACCGATCTATGGGCCCCAGTGTTAATTTTTGACAAGACTCCAATATTTAGGATAAGTACCTTAACACTAATACCACGCGGCCTTCACATCAGGCAGGTCTTTATATCAACATATTTTCCCTAGTGGTTCAACTTGATGGACTTATGTCTTTTTTCAGTTTAACTGACCATGTAACTAGATTCTACTTCACATTAAATCGGACGTCTATTCCTTTCACATCAGAGTCTCTCCACTTTACATCACTCTAAATCAGAGTTCCTAACATCACATCAGAATTACACCTTTACATCAGGGTCCCACTTTTATTTCAGGAGCCTCCCTTTACAACAGAGTCCATCCTTAACATCAGGAACCTCCATTTATATTAGCGTGCCACTTTTACATCAGGAGCTTCCCTGTATGGTAGAGTCCCTCCTTTACATTACGAGCCTCCCTTTTACTCCATTTATACCAGGGGGGCTCACTGCAGCATTGTCCTAAATGAGGGGCAGAGTCATGCCTCAGGCTCACAGAAAGTGAATTGAACAGCCCACAACCTGGAAGACCACTGGCACAGCAGTACCGGATCATTGAGCTTTCAGGCTATAGAAGTGGAGGCAGGGTGAGTATGGGCGAGACAAATCTTAGGGACATTTTTTCACTTTTTTCATAATTAGCCATTGCTCTTTTACAGACAATGAGATCTCTTAGGACTGGTGAACATCCTCTAGGTATGAGGGCTTAACTACTTCTATCAAATATTTATTACGTTTAAAATCATATCTCAACATGCTCGGAAATGCATCCAATTCAATGCATCTAATAACTTGCTGATATTTTTTCTATATTTATGTGGTTGATCTATTGTTATTAGTGTCTCATGTTCTGGATCTATAGTTTTCCAAGTAGATTTTGACTGTAGGATAACATGTTAGTTTGTTTCCAATGTCTATTTCCATATTTTACCTAGCCATTATAGAAATAATATGGTAATGATTGTTCACTGACACCTAGTGGTTGAAGCATTACTGTGAATATGATTGTTCTAAAAATATATATTTAGATTAATTTTGACTTGAAATGTATAAAAAAAGGCTAAAGCAAATCGATAAAATAGGCTTTAATTTGTGTAAGGAGCAAAAAGCAACAGATTTGTGTCAATGACACCCATCCCGGCAGGACATACTTAACTTTTCCTCCTTTCTCCATTGATCTGTTCAGCTAGGGGCAGTAATGAATACTTGTTACTTCTGGATAGAGGAACAAGTCACCTCCTACCCTATCTAATGCTCCAAATATGTGCAGAAATGTCTTCTCCCAGGATCTGGAGTACCCAGTATTGCCAAGACCTCCTCAGAGGATGATAGCATCACAAGAGAAGCCAGAGGAATGGTAAGTATACTTTTTGTTATGTTTTGTTATGTCCTTATTTATAGCAAGCAGGTCAGTTCTGCAAACTTTTATGAAAATGATTTTACCTGGAAGATCTCATTTTTCATGAAAATGCTTCTAATTTTCGCCATGTAATGAAAATGTATGCAGGGGCTCTTTTTCAAGCAATGGAGTTCTCCCCCACTGCAAAGACTTCTGAACATAAACCCAAGCAAGCAATATGAATTCAGTCTTCCTTTACTTATATAGGCCACAAAATGACACTTTCTTTCTCATTCTGATTATTGCTCTTGATGGGGATAGGATAAGTGAGCGTGTTAGAGGAAAAGACAAAGCTTTGCCACTATACAACTAGAAGAAATTTTACAGTAGAAGTACAGTATGATTGAGGCTGGGTCAGTTTTGTGCTTATCTGCTGAGAGTGGCTTTTTGTCATCCCTTTTAGTAGCTGTTCAGTGCTGCTATCAGCACAGGGATACAGAAACCACCACCACAGTAAAGACTTCTCGTTTTAATAAAAAGTTTTTTACCTTTTTACCACAAAATTCATCAAAATTTCTCTGTATTAACATCAGTTTATATTGAGAAAATTACACAGAGGTATAGAAAGCAGTCTGCAGTCATGATCCTGGGATTCTCCATTCCCACACTTTCAAACACCAGTCACCAAACACCAACGTTTGTAACCGCATTTAAAATATAAATCACAGGTTCCCTGATATTCAATGCACTTACTTTTCTGCAAACACTGAAAATCGTTCCTCCTACCTTTATCATTTTAAAGTTGAGCAGTTGATGAAATAAGCTTCAGTTTTTCTATCATAATACAGCCCTCAAAAACAGTATACATTACAATAATTCCACCTTTCCATTGACATCATGTATTGCAATGAAAAGAAAGAAAATGTTGGATTTAATAAAAACCTTTTGAAAATGAAAATCAATGCTGGAAAGTGCAAAACTGGAGGATGCAGTGTGCTCATTTTTTAAGTGTATCCAAACATAAGGAGTGTAAGTGGTGATGGTGTTTTCTGTAGGCAGGTTCATACCATGTCCACACAGCTACAGTCATCTTGTTCAGTTCACAACCTCATTATTTGTGATTTATCTCCCATAATTCCCATTTTAGCACATACAGTATATGTGAAAAAGTGTGTTACAAATAACCATTACCCCGCACTCACCTTTCACTGTTTATTAGGGTGTGTTTGCATCTAATAATAAGTTCCCAGTATTTTGCTTTTGGAGGGCATTATATGTTTGGAAGCTTCCCTTCCATAGGGTAGCATGACCATTAAAACTATGCTTTTTCCCATGTTGTTATTATGGTTTATATTATGTTTTATATGTTTGTTAAAAAAAAAATCAATAAAAATATAATGTTTAAAAAAAACTATGCTTTTTCAACCACCCTTTTGAGGAAATTACACTTATTTTCACAGATTTACAGAGAGAACATTTTGTTTTTCCATAGCCCATTTTGTTTTTCACAAAGATCAATAGCTCAAGCTGAACCGAACAAACACAAGTGAATCAGAGCTGTGACTTGACTTCTACCCTTCATACAGATACAAATGGCGTTTTAATAGGAGTAAGAATATGAAAGTAATGAATGTCTGCTGTTCTCTGTATTTAAAAACTCATAAATATATCTGCCAAGGGTACCTACTGCAAAAATGCTATTTTTGTAAACCAAAAATTGTTTATACGATACAAACTAAAAACATATATAAAACATCAGATAGAAATAATGTAATTTAGTAAAATTGTAGGTAGCACAGTGGCTCAGAGGTTGGCACCCTGGCTCTTGCAGCACTGCGTCCCAGGTTCAAATCTAGGCTAGGACACATGGAGTTTGTATGTTCTCCCTGAGCTTGTGTGGGATTCCTCCAGCAGTTAGGTTAATTGGCTTCCCACCAAATTGCCCTTAGGCTAATCTTTAAAGAGACATCCACCTATAAACATTTCATTATCTTAAACAGGCCACATCCCTACCACTCATAGAAAAAGATATACGATGAAAGACATCAATTTCAAGCGGGACTTTTTAAGCCAATACCATCCATGTCAATTACAAAAATAGGAAAATGTTATTAATATTAAACATTAAAAACAGAAATCATTTCAAATATATAAAAACACAGTAAAATCATGGGTGTATATAATAACCTCTCTCCACAGAATACCTCCAAAGGGATTAGATTCTGAGTCACTTCTTGACGTGTTTTGCCGACTTTTGTAAGGGAAGCCGGTGAAATAGAAACGTGGCTGTGCTGTCGGGCTGTTTGCTCATATATGTGTTTGAGGACTTGAGGACATGAAACCTAGGATTATTGCTATTTATATTGAAAACCAAAAAAGACTACTCCTAATTAGCTAAATGAGATTTAAATAAAACATTGCTGCCACGACCACCTTTTTTTATTTGCAATAATTTTAAACAAGAGGGCTGCTGGAAGTACAAACATCAGATTTTTCCTCTCCTTCCTCCTAAAGAATCGTATTTTGTCCGGCAAAACGTGCTGAGAAGTAACTCAGAATCTAACCCTTTTGGGGGTATTCTGTAGGGAGAGGTTAATAAATATATCCATGATGTTACTGTGTTTTTTATATATTTGAAATTAATTCTGTTTTCAATGTTTATCAATAATAAAATTTTGTTGTTTTTGTAATTAACGTTGATGGTATTGGCTTTAAAAGTCCCGATTAAAATTGATGTCTTTCATCGTATATCTTTTTTTATGACCTTAGGCTAAGTAAACACATGCAATAATTGTCATTGGAAAGGATCTTTCACAATCCTTTCCAATGGCAAACGACTGCACGATGCATGAACGAGCGCTGTACATACAGCACCAATATGAAAAGGGGAGGGGGAGAACGAGCGAGCGGCACCCCACTGTGCTTTCTCTTCTTTACTTGCATTACCATCATTCGTCATCCATCGTCTGTGGATCCACCAGGACGATGCCCTAAACCATTATCGGACAACAACCATTGCACGTGTGTACCTAGCCTTAGAATGTGTTAGTGACATGTGTTAGGGACGTTAGATTGTATAATAAACTTGATAAACTTATCATCCCAAGGCTTATCAGTCTAACATCTCACCTAAGGTAAGGAACACAATGGGAATTTTTTACCTAAATTTAATTCAATTTTTTTTCAGGATTAGAACTAAACTAAATGTGATGGACTGTTAGGCTAGTACATACATAGGATAATTGTGACAGAGGAATAAACAAGAGTTTGTTCATTGGAGATGGGAGAGGGAGGATGAGCACAGCGCTATGCTTCTTGCATTCCTCCTTTGCAAAGCACAGCATTGTTTCTTATTGATCATTGATAGATCCGCCAGGGCGAAAAATAAATGTCTGGGGCTGACTATCTGTCTTGGCCAATATTAATTTAACGTGTATGCAGATTTTGTTTTTGTAAAGATGAATAAAGGTCGGTATAAAATAAACAATAAAACCTTATTGTCTGGTACTGATTACTTCTTTTCTTTTTATTTTGTTTCAAGTTTTACAAAACAATCCTGCAGGACAGCTTTGTGTCACTAGAGGGAGATAAATGATCACAAGTTACAGGAATCATTCCACAAGCTTTTAGAAGGGGTTGTTTTATGGTTATTTTATTTTTTTGTTTTATTTTATTTCTTCTGAAAATGCTTGCTGTCTGGCCATCATACTGATCCAATTACTTTAATACTTTTGAAGTCACTTATTCAGAAGTAATATGCAGATCAGGTGCTTGGTCTCCACTCTGACATTCTGATCTGTATTCTTTTTTTCTGTATTATGTATTTTAATAAATAAACAACCAATAAGCTTTATCAGGAGGGCCACAATGGGGGTCTGTATATTTCTTTCAATACATGTTTTGGTTATTGCATGCACTGTATAAAAAAGGTTTTTGGGGAGAAAAAGTATTCAGATAGATTTGTCACCAAGGAAATCAAGCACTCCGGCTAGCAATGCTAAGATTATGCTGAAGGCTGACTTTAAAATATGCTGAGCATGACACAGGGGTACAGGACTGCCATTGCTGAACTGACACACTGGCTATATTATCCACTGACTCTGTACAAATATGCAAGAAAGCCAGGGGCTCATCCAATATTCCAAGAATATAAAGCCAAAGGGTCCACCAGCACTTTCAAATGAATTTGCAATTTACAGCTTTCATATATTCAGCCTCACCTATACCTTATATTATGCTTTAATAATATTATTATTATTATTATTAATAATAATAATAATAATTAATTATTATTAGTAGTATTAGTATTATTATTATTAATAATAAGAAGAAATCTGTTCAGTGGTATAAATAAAGTATAGAAATATTTACACATTGTGGTAGATCACTGGGGGTTGCTCATGGATGCTTACAGGGCAGATCAGAGGCAGCAGACTCCAAAAGTCCAAAATAACAGCAGTTTTTTTTGGTTTAGGCAAGTGTTAAGCTGCGTACACACGTCAGATTTTTATCGCCCGATAATCGTCATCGGCCAGATATCGGGCGAAAATCTGCCGTGTGTACAGTCGGTGTCGTCCATCGTCCGAACGACCATCCTGGCGGATCCACGGACGATGGACAACAACCGATCCTAATGAAAGGGAAGGGGGGAGAGCGCGCAGCAGGGTGCCGCTCCGTCACTCTCCCCCTCCCCTCTCCATAGAGCAGAACGGTGCTGTGTTCATGCATCGTGTAGTCCTTTGTCGTTGGAAAGGATCGTGAAAGATCCTTTCCAACGACAAAAATTGCACGTGTGTACGCAGCTTTACAGCACACTCTCCAACACTTCACAACAAAACAATAAACAGTAGCCCAGCTGGGCCTTTGGGCTACCTCACTTGGGTGCCCTCTCTTACTAACACACACACTAAATCAACACTGTTTCACTCACAGTTCCAATCTGGTTTTGCCCGCTGGCTTTCTTGGAGCTCTGTTACCTCTCATGCAACCTGGAACCCACTCTGGTTCCCTCCTCCTGCCTAGAACAGATACTGGCTCCCTTCACAGCCTGGAACCCTCTGGCTGCCTTCACAGCCTGGAACCCTCTGACTGCCTTCTCCTGCCTGGAACAGATTCTGGCTCCCTTCACAGCCTGGAACCCTCTGGCTGCCTTCCCAGCCTGGAACTCCCTGGCTGCCCTTCAGCCTCTGACTGATGACCTCTCCCCCAGCCTCTTGCTGATCAATTTCCTCTCTCTTTTGCACCTGAGTGCAGGTGCACATTTACCCTGTCAGGATTGGGTTGGGCCAAGGAACCCACCCTTTCACTCCCTTGGCCGGCTCCAGGGCCTTAAAGAACCCGGTTTCTTTCTAAAAAAACCTATCCAAACATCCTTACTTTCATTTCCCTGGAGCCTTTAATGCAATTTCCTGCCACTCAGTGACACTCTGCCACAACATATACAGATACATGACAGCACTGCCACAGGCTCAGCCTATGAATGTAAGTTCAGTTTAAATAGATCTAAAGAACTTAGAACTGTCAAATAAATATATCAGATCCATTGGCAAAACAGTTTGTCTTTTGGTTGAAGCCAAGGAATGAAGGATAATATAATAGATCATAAGATATTATGTGATTACTCTGGTTTATTAACTATTACAGTACATACTAGAAAATAATCTGAATATACTTTTGTCTTACTTTTTAAGGAGTTAATGATATTTCATAAGAATTGCTAAACTTGGTTATAAGCACTATGAAATCTTGTGTCACTTTTATCATACTGGAGATAATTGTTAGCGTAAAAAGCATTGTTTGCATATATGTTTTAATTACGTTTTGTTAATAAAGGATTGTGATTTTATATTGTTTCCTTAATATTTAAAACCCTTAAAATCCTTTGTTTACCATATAGCAATATTTTGCTTGTTTACTATGGGGATCCTTTTATAATGTTTGTATCTTAAATCTATATTTTCACCTGAAAAAACAGGAAAATACTTTGACTTTAGTGTCAACCTAGGCCATAAAATATATCTGTCACTGCAAAACATTTAAAAAATTATTCAACAGTAACACCAGTACCACGAATGTGAATAAATACATCCTTGGTGTGCTGTTTTTTAAACATTTGTTTAGAAGTGAAAAATATATCTCTATCTCCCTTTGTACAGTTTAAAGTATTTCGTTCCATAGATTTGGTTATAATGGGATGTTTGCACATTGCTGTTCCAGGAAATGGCTCTAGGCATCATCCAAATATAAACCAAGATTCTTTTTTAAGTTTTTACCCAAATATATACAACAATAAGTCTAAGGGCTTAGGAAGAGAGAAGAGATGTAAAAATGAAAGTGTAGATAAAAAAAATGTATTATTGTTTATGCGCAGCTGTTAGTGAAAGTATAAAGCGTTTCAAGCATATAAGGTTATCCTATTAGGAGGTTCACCTTAAAATGTAAACCTTAACATTGAACTTTATTTTTTACTCCTTTATGTTCTGATAAATATACAGTTGAAAGAATTTGATAATATGCATTTGTTACATTTGGAAATTTCTGATAATTTTCTCAGAAACTTTGTCAAATAATAAAATCTTGTGCTGCACTGTTCTAATTTTTAATTGCTCTGAGGAATACAGGACCCCAACCATCTATGTATAGTAGGACAGAAGTAACTCCCAGCAGTTCTGTTTTATTGTTCTAATGCAGTAGGCAAGTGATAATTTTCATCCTAGAACTGGAAGTGTGGTATTGGTACGATAATCAATAAATGAAAAAAAAAAAACCTTAGAAAAAGAAAACAAATGAATCTGGGTATAAATATATTATTTTTTTTTTAATTTAAAAAGCTTTATACCCAATGCCCAGTAGTTTACTTACTGCTCCATACAGCACCAGGAGCCAAAGGGAAGGTCTGGTAATTTTTGGGTCCATTGGAGCATGGGACCCACTCTATGAACATGGCTGGACCAGTCAGTTTTGTACATGAACATGACGTTCTCAGTCTTCTAGGTTGAAGACACCAAGCATCACTCAACTCGGCGGACTACAACTCTAATATCAATGCCAGACATCCTGGGCCCTATGATGTCTTTTGTTCACTATGTTATGATGCATCATCTAAGACCACAAACCAGTAAATGACCGAAGAGAACCCAGGTGACATAACTGGTCTTAAACTCTGAAAAATGCATATTTTTAATGCGTCATTAAACTGCTGCTAATGTTTTTTTCCTAACCCAAACTTCTGAAGATCAGAACATGACAGCCTATATTGTGATATTTTGCTATCCTTTACTTGGAACGCATTGCTGTTCATGTGTAATAAGCAAAGTAGGTCAAGTGTTATTGCTACATTTCCATGTATATTGGCTTATATAATATTCATGGAGCAGATTGGTTTAATAAGGAATAGACATTCAGGCACGTACAATACATCTGCCTTGGCAAAATGTTTAATTTCCTAAACTAATTAATTATTGCATAACTCCATTTTATATGGATGCTGGGAGTAATTTGATTTGAACAAAAATAGTCATTTGCGCTTATTCACCAAAATATTTAAAGAGCATGTATCTAAACAGAGCAAAGAATTAGAAAAAATAGCAGTTTAAGAGACCAAAGGAGCAAAAATGTTAAGCATAAATGCAAGCCATGAATGCATTCCATTGGTCTGTAAGGGTATTCAATGCATTACATGACCAACATGGAGCCAGAAGTGGGTAATGCTAAGCTCAACATTTACATAGATACTGGTATGAGTTGCTTGATTCATTTGACAATCTGAAGAAGGTAGTCTTTGGTACATAGTTTTCAAGTTGACCTGGGGTTTTGCTCTTTTTTCATAGTTCCCAACTTTCCTTTTTTTGGGGATTGTCAAACCCTTCTTTACCTATTGCTTCCAACTTTTAGGTCTGATAATGACTAGATTTAAATCTAAGGATCCAGTTGGCACAGGAAGCTTGGAGTGCTACACTTCACCCCATGGCCTACAGCCCATGGCTCACCCGTTTTATTTACTTAAAAAAACACAGTCAAAATTATTCTGAGATTTATAAACTTTAACAGTATGTATGAACTGTATGTAATATACTGAGTTCAGGGGTCAGTGCCCCACTCACAAAAGTTTGCCCTTTAGTCTGCACCAGAGCAGCTTAGAACTGGTATCACTCCCCCCCCAAAAAGAAATTCCCCAAGGAGTTTATTTGATTTTTTTTCTGCTCTGTTTTTTAGGATTTGTCTAATTGGGTGCTAGGGGAATATCTTAACACCTAAGAATAAGGAAGTAAAAGGGAACTGCCTAAAGTGGATATAGGCACAATCACTAAAATGTAGTACTATACGTTGTAAATAATATATTTTTTAGTGTTTTCTTTTTTTTTTTTTTTCTTCTTTCATTAAAGAATACCTGATGAGGCTGCCATGAACCCTTGTTCAGTGATTATGAAGCGCCAACTGCCTTCCACATGTGTCCCTGCATTGTCACCCTTTCACATGCTCCCACATGCTCCCCTGATGGAGACCACAAGCTGGTCCAAGGTGCCGACGTTATCACACGTAGACGACAATTGGCTGGGAGAGACTAAAAGGGATCAGCAGGTACAAAAAGGATGAAAGTGGTATTTTATGGAAAAATTGCAGTTGTTCAGTCTTCCAGTGAACTGATTTTCACCATTTTCTACACAGTGTTTAAAAAAGACATTGTCACAGTGACATTTGTAAATGACCCCACTCACTCACTGATATCTCTTCAAGGTAGACCACTGCCAATTCCACCATTGCAGCCAGCACTAAAATACCCGGTGTTGGCAAGTGGCTGAGGGACCAGTGTCATCTCCGCTTGCATCATGTGACAGTGGTAAGGCTTAGTGATTGGCTACAAGAGCTGAGCGCTAACACATGATGAGGTCACATGATCCCTAATATTTGCAAAGACCAGACAGAGAGAGAGAAATGGGCAAACATAGGCAAAAACTGACAGTGTTTCATTAATGCCTGCAAAAGGGAAAGATGATCTGAACACAAACCTACAACTGCTGAAGAAACCACAAACTAATATAAAGGTAGATCATTATCTGTTAAAGAGTTAGACTGGAAATCCCATAAAATTATATTTCTTACCAGTGTATTGAATGGCTTTTTATTTGTCCAGCTTTTTAGTTCTGAGACAAGAAAAAAAATGAATTCCCATGATGCAGTGCAATCTTTCAGCTCTTTTCTGTGCACACTCTGGCAATATCTCAGTAGTGCTAGAGCAATCACAGAAAAACAATGGATAAAAATGAAGTATGACAGAACACAGAATTTTTTATACACATTATTGGACTTAACACTTCATGTTGAACTGTGGGTTTGCAATTGCTAGTTCCCTGACTGTTTCCAGCTTTCTTTCTAATTTTCTAACACTAACATCAAATTCAACCACTAGGAAGATAAACATATCCCAGATATAAAACCCCATAAGACATATTTGGTCCAGAGGGAGGCAAAATAAAACCCGGGTACAAATTACTTTAACTGGAGAAAAAAAATCCTTCTGATTCCATGAGACAATCAGATGTTCCCTGGATCAACAGCCTCTGCTATTTTTACTTTAAAGCCTTAATCCCCAGTTATATTCTGTGCTTCTAGAAATTTATCCAGCTTTATCCTAAAGCAATCTATAGTAGTTGCTAAAACTACTTCCAGAGGGAGCCTATTGCACATTTTCACAGACCTTACAGTGAAGAATCCCTTCCTTATCCGGAGCTCAAACTTCTTTTCCTCCAGACACAAAGAGTGCCCTCTTGTTCTTTGTAATGACCTCAAAGTGAATAATGTGGAAGAGATTTCTCTATATGAACCATTTATATATTTATACAGGGTGATCATATCCCCCCTTATACATCTCTTCTCAAGTTTTCTATTATATAAGGTATTAGTTCTCCAATACCTTCTTGGTTCTCTCTTTAGTGGGGCAATAAATATAGACAGGCCAATTCAGGAGAAAGGAACAGGGGTGTACATTGTCCAAACAGGCATCTGACAATCTGAAGGACACTGAAACCTCATACTGACCACCATTGCGGACAATAATGTTGTGATGGTCTTCCCTGCTGGAGTGAAAACCCATCCTTTCCCATATCCTAAATTACTTACAGGCCCTTACACTTACCTTAGATTCTTTTATGGGTTTCCCAGACTCCTCACTGGACATCAAAGGGTCCATGGGCTGTAAAAGGTTCTCCTGCCTTTCCGTCTAGGCTGACTAAGGCCCAAGTCCTGGCATAGCTAGGCCATAGGACTTGGGTCATACATCCTTGTACATACCTAACTGTTATACCATCACAAATTCCCCCTTGGTCCATGATTCTCCCAATACTCCTCAATTAAAGCAGAACATTCACCAAAACAAAATTACCTTTACTGGTAAAAAGCTCTCAATCCTTCCGCAAACCAGTAGGTCCTGCACCATCCTTCTGTCTTCCTTCTGGTGCGGACAGTACAACAGGCACTGCCTCCTTCTTTTTCTGGGTTCTGCTCACATCACCCATTAGCCACCCTTTTATATCATGTTAAAAATGTTCTGATAGGTCCACATTATTCATTCACAGAGACTGCCAACCCCGAGCGATTTGACACAGAATCAACATCTTTCACTGATGATTATTCCCTTTCTGTACAATGACCACAAAGCTTATCTACCAACAGGAAAGAGCCACCAATTACTTAGCTAGAAGAATCAGGACTCAGTTGCTATTCTGCATATACACATGGGCTTTCTAGCTTCTGGACGTTTCTGGAGAACTGGGGCTTTCCTCCTTAAGGCTTAACTACATACAGGGGTGTAGTCATAAAAAAAGAAGAGGGGTCACCGTAATAGTGAATGGTTTGCATGTTGAGTGCACATGCACATCCCTGTAATGTAAACGTCGCATTCCCAGGAAAAAGAGGGATCATGGAGTGCCCGCCCCCCTACACTACTGACTACATAGGTCACTGGATTGGAACCAACGTGCAGCCATTGTAGTCAAAATAATGTCAAGAATGTAGATCCACATTCATGTTGCCAGCCACTGACTGAAACAAAACTTAAGCCAATGGGATAATAACAAGCAGGCAGCCTATATATTTCTGTCTGTACCCAATCACTTGCTACTTTATCATATCAGATCTCTGTCTGGTTTTTGCATAAGCTAAGCTGTCAATCAATAAATCAGTGGGCAAGGTGGACACGTACATAATTTTTAAAAGGTATCAGTTCCTGAGTAATAAGTGAGCCATTCCCTCATTGTACAGTATTTAGTTATAATCAGTGATTTTAACAGCTCCTCATTTAAAAGCAAATTCTATATTTCACTTAGAGCAGAGATCTCCTTCAAAACACTTTATTAAGATGTCAGTGAGAGGGGTTATATATGTCATTCACAAACACCTCATATTCCAGAGGGATTCTCTTATTTCTCTTACTGTCTCCGTACAGCTCAGCAGAGTAGAATATTTCATCAGCAGTGGGTTCTGGGTTTGCTCTTCACCAGTCCATAAAAAACATAGAAGCTAATAGTAATATGGATGTATGAGTTCATGCTTGCTGCAAGGGTTTTTTTTTACATGTTTTAATGAATACATAGCTCCAATAAATGTTTTCTACAATCTTGTAATGAGTTATGTAAATGTAGCGCCCCTTTAGGGGTATAGGGGTTAAGATCAGGGTTTCTAGATAGTTCTAGAGCCCAGAGGGGAGTAATGGTTGGATGCCTGTTACTGCATGGGTGATACCTGTGTGGGCATAGATAGCAACCAATCACCACTTTGCTGCAGTGTTTTTGTGGTCTATGGGCTATTTTTGTGACTTCTTGGCCAGGCAACTTTCATATGGGAGAGATGAGTGTTGGGGGGCATCCTAGAATTCTAGGCATGCTGATTGGGTGGAAAATTGGGCAGTTGGCTGAAATTGCGAGATAAAAGCTCTACGGGTAAAATCTCATTTCTGGATAAGGACTCAAGGGTAGATTCTCATTCCGCTTTGAAGGTGTCAGTATTGCCTTGGACATTCTTACTTTTGACTTTTGTATGTGAACTTTGCATGCCAGAATTGGACTGACCCTTGTATTACCTGCTACCCTCTCCCATTTGTGTGTGTTGCACTTTGGGGAGTGCCAACAAACCTGATGATTAGTCCCATTTTTGTTTCTTAATAAAAAAAAAATGTTGTTATGCAATCTACAGAGAAAATAGGAAACAAGTTGAAAAAATACATTCGACTAGTAAAATTGCAGATTTGATTCTATGATTTGTGCCTTTTATAATGACAAATTTACATTTTTTGCATGCAGCCAGACAAAATATTTTAAAAAACTTTTTTTTTTTAAATATGTATTTAATGTATTTTTCTTTACAGGAAACAGGACAAAGTATGTCCTGGGAACTTGATGAAGATGAATTTTTAAGACATATTATACCCCCAAGGTGCTTATTGCTTAAGTATTACCTAGTACATACTATCTCCTGATGGCACCAATCCCTGGTCCACAGTTTGAAAAAATTTCACTAGGTGATAATTGCATTATTTTGATGATTATACCTAACACATAAGATTTCTTAGCTCTCTCAAAATATTTTATTCTGTAGGTATTAGATTATTGTCCCTCACACCGTGGTATTATAAAAACTCTGAAGTCACGCTGCTGTAATAGAAATGTCTCAACTACTAGACAGGAACATAATGTCATGAAGCTGTCTGGGCACTGTAATCCTGATTATTATTTTATGTGATCCTGAATCACTTTTTATCCTGTTAGACAGCAAAATGATAGTAATGCATATTCTGTAATGTAAGCTGTCTAACCCCAAATTAACCTTTTTTGCGAAGTGTATATTCTGTGCTAATTGGAGGATTTATGCAGGAAAAGAAAGCTTTCAAAACATTGTTGTAAGAAACCAGCTTAAAAAAAAGGAGGAAGTACTGATAAAAGAACGAATGGTTTTAATAAATAGCTTTAGAAGACCTGAAAAGCAAATAAAAGAGATGCACAGCATGCCATAAGTCGATGGTTCTTCTTTCTTACAGCATGCAGCAAGATGTGCCCTCAGTTACCTGAGCAACAACCTACAACTGCAAGTGAAGGATTTAGGGTATTAAGCAGCAAAATGTACTTCCGTGGCTGCTGGATGCTTAGCCTTATGTGCTGGGCCAAAGTGCAGGCCCATCAATGAGTTGTGGACTACCTCTGCAGCATAGATTGAAGGCCATGCCCTTTTTGAGACCCTTTATCTGCTGAGATGCCCAAGTTCAGACCACCTCCTCTGCCTAACCCTTGACCCAGCCCTGGCCGTAGGACATTAGATGATACTCCTGTTGGACATCTAGACAGCTTTAGGTGGCATTATAGAGTTTTGTGAACCAATGTTACCAATGATGACAGCCAACACCCAGGACAGTTGTAAGAGCTGTAAGTGATGGGTGGTCACATAAGGCCTGATTTAATAAAGCTCCCCAAGACTGGAGAAGATAGTCTATCATGGGAGAACCTGTGTGATACAGCAAGCCTGGAATTATTTTCCTAAAAAAATAAATGGCAATTTTTCAATTCTGAACCTGATCCATTACAGGTTTGCTGTTGAATAACCCAGGTTCACCCATGACTGTCTACTCCAGTCTTTGGAAGCTTTAATTATTCAGACCCAGAATTAGAAGACTTAAGAAGGTCAAATTAGAGTGCCTACTAAGCAGGTCCAGGTCCTAGACAGGTAGACTAAGCAATGACTTAGGCTGTATACATATGTGCAATAATTGTCATTGGAAAGGATCTTTGACGATCCTTTCCAACGACAAACTATTGCACAATGCCTGAACGAGTGCTGTACATACATCACCGTTCTGCTCTATGGAGAGGGGGGGAGGAGGGGGAGAATGATGGAGCGGCACCCCGCTGCACGCTCTCCCTCTTCATTTTCATTAAGATCCTTCATCGTTCATCCTCCGTGGATCTGCCAGGATGGTCGTTTGGTCCATGGACAACGGGCGCTGTACACAGGCCAGATTCGCGTCTGACATCGGCTCAGGGCTCAGATTATCGGACAAGAACCATTGCAAGTGTGTACTTGGCCTTCTAATAGCAAAGGTAAAAGGTCAATTATCAGAATAGGTAGACGAGTTGAATAGAAATGATGTAGTCTCATCATAGGAGTAACTCATGACCAGTCAGACAGAAGTCAGACTCAGACATACTCCTATGCAGGGCATGAGAAGACAGATTGAACTTTGAGGTCCAGCAGTCTAGTTAGGAACCCTGAATGAGACAAATGTGCACTGCAGAGACCTGAGAATGATCAGCAGATGGCAAGGGATGATTTATACAGGTGTATTTTCCAGATATGAACACTGTCTGGATAAAGAAAGTGGCTACAACAGCTGTCAGGGCCCAGTGTGCCAGTTGACTACTGGGCGGTCAGTGTTGTGCTTGGATGGATTCCCTGTATCCCTGAGAGATGTTACCCAAACACATTTTCATATTTACCTGCCTGATTCAGAATCTTGGACACGGCTCTGAAGCCACTGCTCTGTATCTCAATCACAGACTCCTATCTTCTAAACGTACATAGGACTGATTTACTTTGGAGATCAAGACTTCCATTCCATAGCATATGTGCATATAATTAATATCAGTGATGCTCCACAGGGCCAAAAAGTGGCTATCACCTTTACTTCTTCTCGTGGCAAGTTGCCAAAACCTAGCACAGTACGTCTGCAGGATGTCTTTGCTAAGAACAAATGTATTTCGTTCATATCTGAGGGAATTGTGAAAAGATTTTCTCTTTTAAATCTGACCGAATGAATATAGGGGTCCAGCAATGAAAGGTCTTTTTCCTGCTGGCTGTATAATAATGAATCATACACACTAAAGAGAAGTTTCCCTTTTAAAAGTGAATCTTTTTCATAGTTACCGGTAACAAGTGCTGACACCACCATCCATGGCTATAAATAGAGATTGGCAAGGCAAGGAGCTGCTCAATTCCTCAAACACTTGGCCTTTCTTCTGAATAAAAGCCGATGCATGTGATTGAATAGAATATGAATTGGAGTCGTATTTTTAAATAACACTTAATGGGCATTGATGAAATATTTATTTGCTTGTAGCATTTGTTCTCTGTCCCTGAACCTACATTATTTACACGTTTACCAGTGACCTGCTCATTGTTCTGGAAACCACATAAGTAGTAATGCCTCTTACTTACTGCCAGGCACAATCTAGGGTTCCTTAATTTGTCCCTGTAGGGTTTTTTATACCTTCACCTTGGGCTGCATTACAACACGCAGGTTAATGCATGTTTTGCATTAAGGCAACTCATGCATTCACAATACCATACTAACACAGTGCATCACACTCAGTCAAGGCAAATCGACAGCTAATAATTTATAAAAAGAAAGGGCACTGTAATGCACAGCAATAATGCACACTAGGGCAAGCTACTGCAACGCATGCAGTAAATAGGACTAGGGCATTAAAGCATTTGTCTATCGATGTATTTAAAAATACATTGATACAAAATACATTGATACAAATTGGTTAGATTGATTTTATTGGCGGGCAGGATTTCACTGGCAAAGGCTTGGAAGTCACCTGCGATATCCTTGGACCTCGTCTTCACAAAATTTAACTGGATCATGGTTAATGATAGACTACCTCATACCCTAAAGAACTCTTTGGACAAATTTGACGATATATGGGAACCTTGGATAGTGTTTAGTACTACATAGATATTGGTTTATGCTGATTTATTCTTGGGTATAGTGACTTAGCGATATGTTCCTCTTCAACTTCCTCTACCTTCCCTTTTCCCCCTTCCCTGTAGTTTTTATTTTCTATGTTTGTGGTTGTTTTTTTTGTTTTTTTGTATAACTGGGACACGTGATTTGTTTACGCACTGTTCAAACGGGGCTTATTATTGCTTTGTTTCTACTAATAGTTCTTTTGGTGTGCTAGGGTATATACTCATCTGATCCTATTTGGTTTTCCATTATATGTACACCTGGACGAGGCAATTTTTATGGTTTGAACATTTTTTGTGGTGAAGAATGTTTTCAATGTCTGCGCTCACACAATATGTTTTGTCTCATGTTTTAACATCGCCTTTATTGTTACAATTTTTTGTATTGTAAACTTTAAAACCTTAATAAACATATTGAAATATAAACTGACCTGAGAATCACAAATTGCTGATGGCTCAAGGGACCCCTATCAACCTCTGGAGGAACCCTATGGTTCCTCGAAACTCTGTTGGAAAACACTGAGCTATTGTGTTTTCGCTTGTTACTATTATATGTTTGTATGATAGCAGGGTATCAGCAATGCGAGTAAAGGGAATGTGTTCACATTATACACGAGACCAGTGTCCGGGGTGGGGGTAAATTTGGATGGTTGTCAATGTACACTTCAGGTTTTCAAAAGTTACCAAGGTAAATAATTCATATTACTTAGTGGATGTAACAACCTAGGATTTATAATTTAGCCCTTGACCTAATTCAGGAATATTGCTCAATTTGCACAGAACAAATGAACAAGCATTTTATGCTTAAACAAATACTATGAAAATTGATTTTAAACATATGCCCTTTTTTGATCCTTTGTTTCGGGCTTTTAATTGTTTTTTATGCATCATTACTTGATTTTAATATTCTACTATACAGGTAGTCCCCGAGTTAAGGACATCTTACATACGGAGTAAAGGGAATGATATGAACTCCTAGATATGAACGGAACTTCCCTGCTCACTTGTGTGCAGGACAGAGGCTTGATGGGGGGCAATTCGCATGACTTGCAGAACAAGTCTTATGCTGTTCTGCAACATCTTGTAAATATTTAATGACCAAGACAAACTCTGCAGTTGTTTCTTTTGCATATCAAAGCACAGCTTGCTCCAAAAGGTAAAGGAATGTCATTTGCTTTGTTTTTTTGCTTTCTTTGTGATTAACCTGAGGATTTTATACAGTAACTGACACCATGCTGCCCAATAATATGTTGAGACAAACATCTGTCCTAATTGCATTTATTAAAATAATGTACCTGTTCCGACTTACATACAAATTCAACTAAAGAACAAAACTACAGTCCCTATCTCGTATGTAACCTGAGGACTACCTGTATCTGGAAAAAAAATAATTATTGACACTAATGATGGTTGTTTTTTTGGATGAAGAACAGGCCGATGCTAGTAGCTTCCATACACTAAAGAACTTGAAAACCATGTGTTGTCAACCATGACAAGCCCCACAATGGCCCAATTCCCTGTATACAATCAGTAACATCCCAGCCATCTGAACTGCATAAGCGCCTGTAGTGTAGTTTGGTACAGGCATTTAGTTATTGTGCTAAACATCTGAGTTAGGACAGACCTGCAGCCGCCCAGACTGAATTTCTTGATCAACAACCCCTTTATTGGCTTAAATTTAACTTTTCAAGTCTGTATAAATAAATTACTGACATTTCACAATATACAATAAAAATATAAAGGGAAAAGCAGAATTAAGTATTGTCTGGGGAGAGATATGATCTCAGAGAAGTAATAAAAACCTGAAAGTGTTATATTTTTATATTTTGTTCAACATACACACATTTAACCTTCATAAATATATCTGATACTCAGTTTGTAAATTGGAATAACAGACAATAGAAATTCAATTTTCCACTTCATCCATTTAATTTAGTAGTAATAGAGCGTATTTTCCTTGAATAAAAACTGCTGGGCACTTTCCAGGAGTGGGTACCAGCTGCATTCATCTCACTGTAACAAATAAAAAGACCTCATTTATAACATTATTCATTATTATTATAGTCTAAAGGGAGAGTGAAGAACAGTATAAGAGATGTATAATTTAGTAACGGGTGCACATATTAGGTGTTATAAAAATTGGTGGTATAGCTTACACATAAATCCTACAGAAAAATAAAACTGACTCTTATACAGATCAGGTATTACATCACCGAGCCGGGATTTCTGAACACTAATGTTGGTCATACACTGGTCAATGTGTGCAAAACCAGGTAAATGATCAATATCTACCTTACCTGCCCTAATCAGGCACCACTCTAATCCATCTCTGCCCATTCTGACAGGTATTGTAAATCAGCAGGGAGTGCTGGATAGGCATTTAGTAGTAAACTGTCCCTTACTTCCCCCATTCATTGGTGGCCAGCAGATAGATGCTGAAAGGTGCATTTCCACTGCAAGCCCAATAGGCATTGATGAGGAAACAGTAACCACAACTCAACCATCTCCCTTGTAGACAAGCCCCTATCTTTCTTGTTTCAAATACTAGTTCCCCGGGTGCTTTGACCAAAAAGCCAGAAAAAGGACTGGCAAGCAATTAGTTATATTTTTGGGTTTTGGAGTTAATTGTTCAAATCCCATGGCTGAAGGTGTGAATTAATAAAGGGACAAGACAAAAGGGCTAAAATGGCATTATAAAGTATGTGGGTGACAGATATTCAGATGTAAAATGCAAATAGATATAAACAAATAAAAGTACTTGAGTATGTTCTTAACATCATGAGCTTTTTGAAAGGGGAGAAACATCTTCGAATGCATGAAACAAGTCAGGTTGACCAAGAACCAAACTTGGTTAAGCCTGTGGACAATCTCCAATCAGCATCTCACAGGTGGCCACCAACATTTTATGAATACTTGATAGCCAAGTGCCCAAGTACCATTAACTATTCACAAACGTACATATGCCTAAATATTAGCTGTATTGTATATTAGTATATATTTGATATATATCACAGTCAAGTGATATTTCCGGTAAAACTAAAAACTTCCGGTAAAACTAAAAACTGTAATGGAGCCAACTTCCTGTTTTCAGCCTAACTTGACAATGGAGAGGCATCAATGCACTGATATCTCATCAGTTCTGCTCACTTCAGCACAAATGCATTATATAAAGTTTTATGTGATCACACATACAATACTGTTCTTTAGATGTCAGTAAAGTAAAATATTTCCTTAGTTCAACAGACCTTCAGAAAATTAATTGTTCTGAAACCCCAATGAGAGTTTTGTTTTTCCTCCTACATGTGGATGCTATGAAGGACTATTCAAGGTCATTCACTAATTCCTCAGAAACAGCTGGTTAATGTCATACAATGTATACGTTAATCTGCTTTTGCTGCTCTGTAATGCTTAACCAAAAGAAAATGAGCCCAAGTATTTTAGAGGAATTCTCTGTCTCCTCTAATGATGAAATGTGATTTTACCAAATCAAAAAATGAAACAGCAAGTTCAAACCAAGTCATTACACACAATGTAAAGAAGCAAATGGTGGACAGAAACTCCTTTTTTTTGGCCAAATAACCATGCACGTTGCACTAGATTTTATTTCTCCTCATCTCTGAATTCAGCTAATGGGAGGTTCTGATGTAACAGATAAACACAAAATAGGTCCTCCTAAAAGACAACTCAGAATTAATTTCCTTGTAAAACTGTCAAATTAAAAATTGTAGGAGTGCCAGATTCTTTGCTGTTGAAGACTTAATTGTTAATTATCAATTATATAGTACCAGACACCATCACAAATTGTTTGTGCAATTTTGGCTCCACTTATGCAAAATATTATGTAGTTGATGAACCTTACCACATTGGAGACCATCAATTTGAATCCACTATCAGAGGTTCCCTTTGAACATTTGGGTTTCTTGTTGGCCTTTCTCTCTCAATAGTCAGCCTCAGTTGCTGGCGGTATCCCTATGTCCGTACGATTTGGGATTCAGTGATCCTGTTGAGGCTATAACATTACTCTGGGCTCTTAATATGGACCCTTTGCCATTTGGGAGATGGATTACCAATCCTGGTGAAGCACCTGTGCTGTAATAATGTGGCTTCTTTGAATGTCCTTATGGTGGCAACAGATCTGCTTTTACCAACTTGTGTGCCTTTTGACCAATCTTTCATCATCTTCTGATCTGATGAAGCAGATGTTTTGTAAAACGTGTCTTCAGTGCTATATATATTTGATTGATTTGATTTAGTCTCTTTCCCAGGCACCCTTTATGTACATTGGCGGACCTATCTATGATGCCTTAGATGCTTAAGTACATTGTGAGTTTGTTTTCCTAGGTGATGGGGACACACTGCTAATTTACAGCTGCAAAAATGAATGGCCATGATGCTATGTGCAAGAAGTTTGCATGCTTTCCCTGTGTTCGTAGGGGTTTCTGAACACTTTGATTTTTACCACACTTCCAAAACCTGCCGTTAGGTAGTTTAGTTAGGTTAGTTTTAGGCCAACCCAGCCAGTCTAATGTGCCTAGATTTGCCCAGTCTTTACAACTAATGATCATTGCTTCATTTGTTAATTATTCTTCAAAAAGAAAAAGCAATAAAAAGTACTTTTAGTTAAGAGTGTAATTCAGGTCAGTTGTATGCACAGGGTTCAGCTTCATCATAATGACTTGTTTTTTTCTCAATATGACATGATGCCCGTGTTTTTTCATCACCTTGGCACACACCCCTGCTGTCTTCCCCTAGAGTTACTACTCTCTATCCTTTGCCATAAGCACTGAGTCCAAAAAATATCAGCAGTGTAAGTACTCAAAGAACCAGTTCATATTACACTTTCTAAACATCATAGCTCCAAGCCAAAATGAAACAGTATGTGCATTGATTAGCTTTGTGAAAAGGCAAGACTCTCTGGAGTGAAAATGAATCTGGACAGGATCCAGATCAGTCTTTGGCTCTCATCCTGCATAACAATCCAAGAAAATCAACTTAATGGAATGGAAAAGCTGCCTCCTTCCAGATTGTGTGCTGAGACTGAGCTAAAAGAGCATAAGATAAACTATAACCTATCAGCAAGCAATAAAACAAGCGTCTGTATACAATACATATGGCCAACTCAACTTCCAAGCAAGCAAAATCTCATTTTTGTACATCTAACATCCATATGCTAACTAAAGAATAATTTCTACAAATGTTTTTATCTATTATGTAGATTTGATTTGATTGGATTTGGATTGATTGGATTGTTCAAGGAGAGGAGATTGCAGTTACTGATCAGAATGCAACATTGAGTAAGTAAGTACACAAAGGATAAGCCTAATGCACATAATAGCCCTGGTGCACAATGCTGATTTTAAATTCCAGCCACTTGAAGACAGTAGACCTACCACTAAAATGTAACTTCCACTAACACAGTCTGGGTCCCCACCTTACCAAACCACCTACCATTGGTAAGTGTTTAATGCACCTGAAATAAAAAAAGTTAGCTCTACCTTACCCCCATCTTCCACCTTTGGTGCCTGGGAAAGGATAATGTAATTGCCCTTCCAGTAGAAATCCTTTTAATTATAGAGCAGTCAGAAGTAAACACCAATGCAATGGACTACAGTGCATGCTTGTGAGATTTCCCATGCTTTGTACTTATCATGAATCTTCCTGGAAGAATAGTGATGTCATCCTAGTAATGCACAAGATGAGGGGGAGGTAGGAAAAATTTGAATGCAGATGCATTTTACACCCACTAACAGTAGGTGATTTGGGAAGGGTGGATACTGGGTGGAAATACTGTGTAAAAATACATTTAACAGAAAGTCCATTTTTTAAATTTTTTTTAAAAGGGTTTGTATGCAAGTCTTATTGGAAGGGATAGTTTACAAATAAGGAAGAGAAGAGTTAGGATTACAGGTTAGTGTTACAAGTTAAGTTTACAGTGCTGCAAAGTACCAGTAGCACCCCTGAAGCTTCAATAAAAAGAAAACCCAGTACTATAGGGTTAGAGATGTGTGTGTCCTCCCCTTGCCCTCCCACAAAGCAATATACTATGCATGATTAGCCAGCTGCTAGGCCCAAGCAGTTTTACCTGGGGGCATGGTGTAGGGCTACGTACACACGTCAGATGGTCACTTCAGGGCTAGTATTGGATGAGAATCTGATATGTGTTCAGCACTCGCCCATCGTGGTGGATCCATGAATGACTGCAAAAAAGTGAAGGGGAGAGAGCGCAGTGGGGCCCAATGGCTACCAAACTATGCGCTGTAAAGTGCAGCCAGGTTTTGGCCCTTAGAGTCATTCTCATTCTGAAAAGATAGGATACAGGGGGAGCCAGAGTGCAAATTGAGGCCAAGGCCTAGCAAAAGGCAAAGAGATAGCCCAAGGAAAGCTAAAATCAGTAGGCCAAGAATGAGCCTAGGTCTGGGCAAAGGTCAGGGAATGCAGCAGGCAATGGCATAATCCGGGTCTAGGCAAGGGTCTGAAAGGCTAAGGTGTAATCCCGGTTTGGGCAAAGGCTGGGGGCTACAGAAGTGTTCATAAGATCAGAATTATAGGTGGACCTTGCTGGACTGAGTCATCCCCTGGCTTCTTGAATGTTTTTGATATACCATTCATGAGATCTCTCTGCCACAGTTACTCACCATTTCCCTACCTGCTTGGGACTTATGGGTGTTCTTACCCACCTTAGTGTGCTCCAGGTCCTTCTGCTACATCCTCCATAGTATTAAATTCACATAGCAAGTGTACAGATTCTGCAACCAAACCACAAACATATATTACAAATAATTTATCTGAGAATGAGAATAAACAGTCACATTGGTTGAATAAAAATAAGGAGCATATCTTCACAAGGTACAGTATTTTTTTTACCTTCCAATGAATTTCCAAATACTAATTTCTAGTTGGCTGAGCACTGCCCCTGTAGATATAACCTGACCTATTACTGAGGCTTCATAGTTAATTGTCCCTTGGAGTCCACATGTTCAGTTAAAGCAATGTGCACCAATTAAAATTACCAAAGTGTCATTTTAAGCAAAAATATTGAAAACTATCAGCAGTTTTGGCATAAAAATTATCTTCAGTGAAATGGTCATGCCAAGCCAAACATTAATAAATTACCCAAGGACACCAGGCACAGAGAAGCAAATTACTATTTAGGCAATTAACATTTATACACTCACATTTATGATGGTAATGAATAATTTCATCTTGATCAGGAAAGTCAAAGTATAAAATAAATGAGAACTGACTCATCTTAACAGTTACTTTTTAAACTGAATTTAGCTGAATTTTTAGCCCACCTATTAAATTCCAATACCAAGGACCAATAGAAGGTCCTAAAAGCAGAAATAAGTTTACATTTTCTCTCTTTTGCTACAGATTTAACACTTTCAGTTGGCATTAAATGGCTGTGTCAATCGTAACTCAGCTCAGCTGCCTACTATAGGAATAACGTGTAATAGAAGATAAGCTTGTAATTGCTACATAAACAAGCCAGAAAGACTCTATGTGATAGAATAAGTGACCGTAAGCAACAATTTTTTATCACGTACAGTTACAACATTTATAATTTGGACAACTGCCATTATTTATTGATTTCCCAGAAGATTTCATGTGGAGTTTTTCTTGAAGGTTACTTTCTTTCAACTGTTTTTTCATCATGTGATGAGTTCAAATAAGTGTTTCTCGGCTAAAGGGTTCTTTAGAGCCAGGCACTTTTTGAGGGGAGATGCATGGGGTTCATTCACGGATCTACAAGCTGATCACGATCTGCCAGCTTTGAGTGTGTGGTGCAGTATTCAGTTGACATACTTTCTCAGATCCCTCACTTCTCCATCTCAGTTTATCCGCCTACTTTTGCCTTTAGAATCGCTGTGGAACTCTCAAACAGGTGTTAGAGGTTCTCTGTCATGTGCATATGGCGTCCTCATCACTCCAACGGATGGAGATATTCCAGTATTTGTGACTAGATGGGAGGAGGACTTGGGTTTCAAATTCACAGACGAGCAAGGGGAGATGATGTTACACTTTGGCCATAAAGCTTCGGTTAGCAATAAGTATCAAGAAATCAATTACAAGCTACTCACTAGATGGTACAGAATGCCTGTTATCCTGGCAAAAATATACCCTCATGTAGACACAACTTGTTCATGGCTCCCTACTTCATATATTTTGTTATTGTCCTAAATTTGCACCCTTTTGGGAAGCTGTCAAGAAATTACCTTTGACCTTACATCAATAAAATAAGGTGTAGACCGGAATTGGTGTTGTTGCACGTTTCTAACATGACAGAGAAACAATATAAATTCTCTTTACTACGCCACCTTTTGAATGCTGCTAAAGCTTGCATTCCTTCATGTTGGAAGAACGAGACACCACCATCGGTTGGACAATGGCTGGGGACAGTTATAGATATATATCGTATGGAGGACCGGACATCATTCCGTTCGGTACAACTCCCAATTTTACTGCCCTCTCCTCCCAGTAGTCACATGCTTGAAAGTTCCATTCATATCAAGGAAAGTACTAATTGCAATTTGTTGTGTATTATAAATGTTTCTGTTTTTACTGTACTTGTGCCACCCCCCTCCTTTTTCCCCTATACCCCCCCCCCCTCCCTTTCCCTTTCCCCCATTTTTTATTTGTTACTGTATACATAGAAAAAAATTGTTTCAATTACCTATTTGTAAGAACAATGTAAGAGGCATTCATCCTATTGGCCACCAGACTAATGTACCATAAATTCGGCATATCCAAAGTATTGGCAAGGGTTCCATTAGACCTAGAATTTAATTCAAGGGCTCCCTCATATTATAAATATTAAGAAAGGTTGTTTTGGAGCATAACATTCAGACTGGGAGAAGGAAGGGCTTTACTAGTAGCTAATTAGGTTTTTCTATATGCAAATGAGCTAAGAATAAAAACATACTGATAGGAATACATAGAGAGCAAAGGGGTGTTGTTGCTCATTCTCTGTCCAATCACAGACTGGGACTGGAGGCAAGGAGATGACCAGGCCATTTTCCCTAACTGCAGTAAAGAAAACTCAGGTCACAAAGCTGGCTATTCTGTCTTTCATGGTTGTGTGAATCCCAGGATCGGATTACTGTCCATCCAGTTGGTAGGCAAAATAGCTTCTATATTTATATTTTATGTATTAACCTGTATACCTTATTTTTTTATTCTAGAGTGTTAGACTGGGTCTGAAACTTTTTTTTTATATGATTCTGTTCTGTCTAAATTTCAAGGACCAAAATGAGTGGGTGAGGCTGCAATAGTCTCAAAGACTTTTTTACAGGCTTCTATGCCATTCCAAAAATGATTCCAGCAACTGCAGATATCTTGTGAAAGGGGGTAATCAGTATATAAGAAGAATGCCAGAACAAAAAAACAGTATCATTTATCAGTAAGGTTGTTCTCTGGGACAGTTTAAATGACCGGAGTGCCCCTGTAATATCTAGTATTTACACAATGCTAAGTCCACCAAACACTTTGCAATGAGTGCAATTCAAAACAAACTGAGTTTAAGGAGTGCATGAATTTTTACTTTTTATAGCCTGGGTTCCACACTGAAAGATAATTATTTCTTTGAAATAGAGATGATGAAATCATTAAACTGTTTTATATACAGACAACCCAGGCTCACCCAGCCGTGTACCACCAACGATTGGTGTTATTCAATAAACACTGACAAAGGTCGGGAAAATAACCAATGGGTCTATTTAATTTTATTTTAGATTCTATATCAGTTTATGGCAGTTTGAAGCTGAACGTGGATTGTTTTTGGTTATCTTTCAACCATGGTACTGTTGATGTTTAACTGCAAATTTATTTATACGTTTGACTTGTAGTTAGGATTATCCTATAAGATAACTTTGTCAATTTGAAAAGTTCAATTGTAACCGGTCAGCAGGAAAAGGGTTTTGTCATCCAAGCACGCCCTGGCTAAGTGGCAAAAAAAATACACCTCCGATCCACATGAATGGACAATAACTATAATTAGGCAGTCCTGTTATCCTTTCCTTATTATCATCATCAATAAGGTGATCCCAGTCACCCCCATTTCCAAGCCTGGCCGAATAATGGAGTGCTTGGCTCATCCATACCTTCCAAGACACTTCAGACACACCTGAATTGCAAATAAAAAGCTGTGAATCTGCAGCACAACTGTTACCAATCTGCCCACAAATCATATGCTCAGCAAGCTACAGCATCACTTGTGTCCCTGTAGCCGTGAATTTTCCAATTATCCTCGGCATCCCCTGCACAGAAACTGGGGCTGTACACAGCTGGAGGGGATTCTGGAGTGGGTGAATCAGCCAATGAGAAAATTGTTTGGTCCTGTCTTGCCATTGGCTGCCTTTCCTTGAGGGTGTGCACTGGTGAAGACCAGGGAGTCACTTAGATTTAGGTAATCCCGTGTCACCTGCCAGGGGAGGCAACCCGTAACCATACTTACAGGTTTATCCAGGTCATTTAATTTCTTTGGGGGGAAATTGAGGAAAACACCTTGAAAAAACCTCAAACCTAGCCTTACACTTCTCACTATGCTATAATATGTGCAGCTAAAAAGTATTCCTCTTTCGACCTCCAAAAGTTGGGAGGTATGCTGCTGTGATCTCTGGCTTTTGCTCCTATCTGCAAACGAGGACAGGGAAGGAAGCTGAGAGCTGTGTGCATTCTGCTTTTGTACATCAAGAGATTCACACAAAAAACAAATGTAGGGACCCAATTCCTAAGGGACAGAAAGACTGTAACCAACAAAGTTTTACGGAGAGACATCGGCCTGTCTAAAGCCAGTGTGAGGGATTAGCAAAAATGTTAACTGCTCTAGGGTTAATCTCTAGGGGTTTACCTCACAGGGGATAATAGTCATCACAATTTGGTAAAACAAAAAAGGCTCTCTTCCTTTGACACTTCTCCAAGCTATTGGTACCACCAACCTAAACTTTGGGAGATCTCCTAGGCTCTCCCACCATATATTCAGCCTGTCCACCTGGCCGCAGGCTGCAACTCCCCCCTGTTCCATGACAAGTGCATTTTTTACGATTATTGGCCAGGTGTTCAAGAGCCATTCTCAATTTCTGGCCTGTAAATGGGAGTACCTGGCTCACCCATTCTTTCTAGGATACTAAAATAAAGAGCCCCAAATCTACAGTGATAGAATTACGCATAGTCCTATCTGGCATAAATTTGGCATCACGTTTCCTTCTACTACACCAGCTATTTAGAACACACAGACATCCAGAGGTTCTCCAGAATTTATGAACCAGCCTAGCACAGCAACAGCAGCAGAAAAGGCACAGTTAGCTGCAACTGCTGTATTCTGCTCTACAAGTGACAGCATAGCCTAGGCTAATACCTACATAATTCATTCTGCAGTTTCTGTTCTGGGAATTCAGGCATTACATAACACAAACAAGGGGATCTCAAATCTTTTTGAAAGTTTGTCATAAGAATAGCCTTATTACTTGTGATTTATGTACTCATATATACACATGGGGGCATCAATATTACCTCATTACACACTCTGCTTCCTGATGCATACAACAACAAAGTGATTGTATTTACTGCGCTTCACTCTATATCTAAGAACTTGTATAAACAGTTTGAAGCAATAGCTAGGTGTCCTTATATAATTATAGTAGTATCTGACATTATGGATCACATGTCAAATAGAGGTGACAAAGAACTTTGGCCACTGTGCCACTGATGACTACTGTGCCAAACTCACATCATTCCCTACGTTGGAACCTCCGTAAGGACTTATGGGAAGGTTCACATTGACTCTAGTTTCATAATGAGGAAGCTAGCACCTTAAAGGCCAAGATTCCAGAGAGATTATTTTAGGAACAGGGGCAGTGATGCACAATCTGCACTATAAAGGGGTCTCTCTTTGGTAATATTAATTAGGGATATACCCCTGACATAGTAAGTAGGTCTTAACTTTTGCCCCCTAGGATTTAGATGCAGAGTTGCAAAGTTACAGGAGATGAAAAAGGGCTGTTTAACTTCAGAACAAGGTTTCCCAACCACAGTTCCTCCAGAGGTTGCTGGGGGTTCCTTGAGCAATGAGCAATTTGTGCCTCTTAGGTCAGTTACCAATGACACCAATGATCTTTCTGGCTGGTGACATTCGACCCAATGACCAGCAATATAGGAGGCATTCTTCCTCTTGACCACTATGATAACATTTTTGGATGGTGAATCCAGAAATGAACCCAGTTTTTGGCTATCACATCCAGTTTTTACAATACAGGGTACCCTCCATTTTTGTCAAAAAACACACAAATTTTACATACAAAACAAAAAATCATGAAATATTAACTTGAATGTACTGTTTATTTAAACTTCTTTTGTTCATACAAAGGATTTATTGTTAATCTATTACATTTTACTGTAAAACATTTGAAATTAATTGGGTAATCGGTTAAGGTAAAATTGTATGCTTAAAGCTTTTCCTGGAGTGTTCAGTTTTAGGACAATCCCACAGATGCTCCAACAAGTCAGCCATCATATGTACATCCCATCTACCCTGATGGGACCGTCCTTCCATGACCTTCAAATCTTGGTGGAATCGTTCACCTTGCTCATCACTGACTGCACTAAGGTTTTCCGGGAAGTTAGAAAGATGGCTATGCAGACAATACACCTTGATGCTCATACTGCAACCAAGCATTTTGTAGCTCTCCAATAGTTTCTGGACAATTTCTGTGTAATTATTTGCTCGTGTGTTTCCAAGAAAGTCCTTGTCAATGGCTTTGAATGATAACCAAACATTCTTTTCGACTTCTGACATTGTCCTGATGAAATGTTCATCTTTGATGAGCTGCCAAATCTGTGGACCATCAAACACACCGACCTTAATTTTTTCAAACGACAGGCTAGGAAATGCCAAAATGAGGTACTTGAAACAGTCTCCATCAGTTGGCAAAGCTTTAACAAACTGCTTCATCAGATCCAGTTTCATGTGCAGAGGCGGGAATATAATATTCTTTCTACCAACAATGGCTCATGTAGAATGTTTGGATCACCTGGTTTTAGGGCAGATCTTGGAGGCCAATTCCTTTCCACCCAATGCCTCTCTCACAAGGTCTGCTGTCCCACATGCACAGATAACAGCAATACTTGGTGTATCCGTGTTGCTGACCAAGAAGGAAGCATATCATTTTAAGGTCAACACAGATGACCCAATTGTGTTGGTGATATTGCAACAACTCAATGACTCTCTTTATGTCTGCATATTCTTCACAAAGAGAAACTGAATGGCCCATTGGGACTGACCCAAATATATTGCCATTGTGAAGGAGGACACAATTTAACCTCCGCTTTGAGCTAACGATGAATAGTCCCCATTCAGTTGAGTTATAGGTTGGAATTTCCAATTCCTCAATTAAACCAGGTATGTTATGGCAATACACAAAGACACTGTCAGTTCTAAAGTACTGCAGAAATTCAATTTCTCTGGTTGAAAATACCTATGTTCCTTTTTCAAGAAAGTTTTTCTGACGCAGTCTTGATGCTAGGAGTTCTGAAACCTTTTTCAATAGTCCCAAATCACATGCCAAATTACTCAACTCATGCTGATCAAATACCTTAAGAACAGAGTCCTCTTCAATTTCAAACTCTTCATCATTGTTGTCACCTAGTTCATCACCATAATCATGTTCTTTAAGAGAGGGTAGTGTAACGATAACCAGCACTGGGAATAATTTGAATGAGCCACTGAGCATATAGCCCATGGTAGACTAGGATACTCTATGTTACATTTAAATTTCTTGTTATATCCTGAAGTTTTCACTATACAAAAATAACAGTCACTGAAATAATCTCCTGGCTCTTGCCAAACCATAGGTATGCAAAATGGCATCTTATCACATGTTCCCTTTGTCCACATCTGTACACCCCTCAACACACTGTTTGCACACCTTATGAGGGGCCCAAGACTTATCTTGATCACCAAGTTTAACTTTAAAATATGCCAAATAGGCTTTCTTGACAAATGTGCTGATGTTCGCCCTTTGACTGAGAATGTTGAAACTGCCACAGATATAAAAAAATGAATCAGGGTTGTTTAGGCACTTACAACGAGAAACAGCAGAGCCAGACATGATCTGAAAGAAAGGAAATACGTGTGTAAGTAGAAAAATAAATTTTGCGTATTCACTATGTAGAGCAGCGCACAACCTGACCACACTGTCTTGCATGTAAATAAATAGCCTACACAAATCCACGCTATAGCAATCGCATTAATATAAGCAGTAGAGAAAAAAACTGATGTCATAGAAGAAAACTAACTGCACTTTCAGAATCAGAGTACCTATTTTTAGTGTAAAGCTTAAAAATTGAAGTCAACAAACTGTTCCCCAGTGTAAACCTTTCAAAATACCTTGCACAGCAAAACCCAGACTGATGAAGGCGATCGTGCTTTTATGCTAACCATGGCCAATCTAATAGAAGAAGAGAGCAGACTGACCTAAGTGAGCTCCTTTATTGTCTATTACAGTCTTTCTTTATATTTACAACATGGGGTGAACTCTTGAAACTCTTAACTACTAGGTCTTCAGGGACCTCCTGGTATAATTACTATATCCACAGATACATTACCACTTAGTACATTAGTGTGTGGGAAGAATGTCCTAAAAAACAAACACTTCAAATACATATACTATGTGTGTGCAATGGGAAGAAAGCCACCCTTTTAGATAACCAAAAAGATCATTGGTGTCAATGGTAATTGATCAGTTAGGTCCAAATTGCTCATTGTTCAAGGAATCCCTAGCAACTTCTAGAGGAACACTAGTTAAGAAACACTGGTCTACTCACTGGATGGGGTAGGAGATGACTTATAGGTATAATTTCCCCATTGCTAGTGCTTGAAATGATTAATGTGACTTGGTTTCACAATACCTCCAAAGCCATTGGTGTTAGAACTTTCACAATTTTTTTTTAAAATTATTTTCTATTGTATTGGCTTCTTGACTCATATTGTGTGAGCAGTAAAGCACAACCGTTATGCTGTGCTACAAAGCATGTCACTGGTAAATATAACTGTCTCTAAAGACAAATTACATATAAACAAGGCTTTAAAAACAACTTTCTCTCTTAATAACAATTGACTACGCTTAATTGACTACAATTGTTGTTGTGACTAATCTGAGACCTTTTTTCTGGGCCAGAATGGAGCAGAGACATTCAGTGCAGACATACCTCAACAGGTAGCCAAATCCACCAGACACTTGGCATTCAAAAACTGCATCTATTTCATGTAGAAGGTTTATCAGATACATTCATGTTGTGTTGGATCGTAGTATTGAAAGGTCAAGAGTAATCTTCCCAGCTCTGCCAATCAAGATGGTCAAAGATTGTCTCCAGGAAGAGAAGAAGAAAGTAGATTGTGGTACCCTGCAAGGGTTTTAAACCCTTCAAGGGTTTAAATTCACTTTAAGGATGTCACCCTGTAACCAAAATAACTTGCACAAAAGAAACTGCACAGGGTATCATACTACCCCCCATGTCGGAATTGTACTCCCAACAGGATAAAAGTTGTTCTGCAGTGTTAAGAATTACGTGACTCAACTGCGCTATTGGCTGCATTTGTTACAATGTGTCAGTGTACAAATTCATTCCAAAAGTAATAATTGTCCAAAAGAATAGTCATATTCATGTTACACTTTTAAATGGTCTCCCTAATTGAACACAAAATTACCTAGAGCTTAGCAAATGAATAAATAATTCCTATTTTTCTCTTGTTTAACTTAACAATGATGGGCCTCCGGCTTGTCAAAATTATGACTAATGCTTTTTTTAAAAAAGGAATATTTAATGTAATACATCGGGTAACATAAACAGCTTATTGCTGTTCAGACTGAGCTTAACATGAAACACATAGTGAGTCCTGTGGAATTTGCGGACTCCATGTTCATTGTAATCCATTTGGGAAACCACTGAAATAATTTACTGTACAATACATTAGGTGCATACCTAGAATGCCTGGGATTCCTGATAAGCGTCACTGGGTTTATACTTTCTAGGCAATATGTCTTGTCGCTTCCTGTAGCCCATAGTCCTATCAAACTTTGACCATTCTGTGTGCTTCTCCCAATCCTTACTTGTGTATCCCTTTTTTCCCCCTCTGTCATATGCCACTGAAAGAGAATCTGTGTAAAAAAAGCTAACTAGCTGATAGATTTCCATACAATGAGTTGATGGTTATCATTTAGCATTGTTCTGTTTGAGAACCCTGGAACACCTTCATCCTTTTTATAAAGAAAGGGGGAGGTGTTCTGTGTTTCTGTCCTAGGGTGACCATGCTGCCCCTTCACATTTACTATAGAGCAAGTTGTCACCCTAACACAGGAAACATGTTACTGGACAGGTGAAAATGAAGGAGAATGAGCCTCATAAACATAAAGAATACTAATGCAGCCACTTCAACTAAGCACATGCCAGCTGCAATATGTTACAATTATGTTCTTGGTACTGAATACACATTATTACAGGGTATTGTGTTGTTTGATGCAGGGTAAGCTATTTGTATATTTATCTGTTATTCACTGTGCAGAGCCACCTTTCAGCATAAGGTAGAACTTCCAGCTTCTATATTCAGAATCATGGTAACATCAATAACTGGAATTAATGAAAAAACTTCTATATATACTCTCTTCTGCAAGAAAGCAATACAAGAATCCTGATGGCCACACAAAACAAAAAAAAAGTTTGAAAGTAGCATCAGCAGGTAATCTCTTAAAAGAAACAAGTGCAAGAGCAAAATATTGTGGGTGCTATTACTGTATAAATCAGATGCTAGGCAATCTAGGAAACTTGGAGAGAATTGCTGTGAGAAATTAGATGCTGATAAATCCAGCCGCCATATATATATTGGTTCCTAATGCCAACATTTGGCAAGGAGCCATCACTACCAGAGACTGATGGATCTCAATTTACTCCCGAGGAAGAGAACTATGTCTACGAAACGTGTTGTGAACTATTTTGAGATTGACCCACTAATTTAATGGTTTATATGTAAGTCTTTGTATTAATTAGAAATAAATATGATGGCTTTATATCTTTTGCAATGTCTTATTGTGCTTTAAACTCTGCCTTGAAAGTCCCACAATAACTTTAATAATTTTTAAAGGTAAATGCTATTGCTAACCCCCTTTTGAAAATGATGTTGAACTGACTACCTTGATTGTTGATTCAGAGTTATTGCTCAAGAATATGTAGGTAGCTAGTGAAGGAAGAACTAATGATCTGCATATCAGTTCTGCTACTGTGATTGAAGAAGTATTGGAACCAGAATGCATAAAAATCCTAAATAAAGCAGTAAAATATGAATGTGATGTACTGGGCCATTGATCCTTCTTGTGCCAGCTTGGGCACTGATTGGGCAATAGTACCTATGTACCTAAAGTTGACTTTTGATTGAAATCCCTTTATTGGAAATCTGTACTGTAGCCCTTGGAAAAGCTGGTAACAATACAACTGATAACATTCAGTGAGGCAGAAAACAAAGTTATCAGCTGACGAGATTTCCTGCAGTATCAATTTGCCAATTTGCACTTGCAGGTATAACAAAACAATTTCAATGGTATGTGCAAGGCTAGGTACACACGTGCAATTGTTCTCGTCTGATAATTGGCTCAGGGCTGATATCGGACGGGATACCGCGCTTGTCATCAAGTGCTTGGATGTTATGCAATGTGACTTTGTAATCCTCATTATTGTCAGTTTCATCTGTTGCTGCAATGTTTTTGTGCCTGGTCTGTAATGCCAGTTTGGGTAGTTTATGGTAATGTGTGTGCCATTAGAAAGAATGTTTGGTTAGGGGAACAGTGATTTTTAATGCAAGCTCGCCAGTGTAAAGCTGCCGGAGATGCGCGGCTCCGGCCGCGAGCTTTTTCAGTTGCTGAATAGCGCGACGGCGTACGATTTCGGATCGCGAATACGAATGCGCAAGCGATCATCCGATTCTGCTTGATGAATCAGGGGCAATATATTTACATATAAATAGACAAGGTGACAGGGACTCTTAAAAAAAATAATGAATAACCTTTATTAACCCTAATTATTTATTTAAAACTATTTAAGTCCAGTAAATAAACTGAGCCTTTGAGTTGCACATTTACATATTTGCTCATTGTTTCTTTTTGCCTTTCCTTGCAAAATCAGCTGTTAATGTATCTATAGGTTCTCAATCATAAAACTTGTATTTTATTTATTTATTTTTTTTAAGGTGGGAGAAAAATCCTCACTGAACATTAGATAATCTCCGACCCACCAGCAGGTAATACGGCTGCTTTGTAGAATGACGGTTATATAAACACAGAAACTGTGACATTTTCGAAGGTCATTCTGCCCTCTGTTTCTCCACTAATCAGCCAGGCCAGTTTGTATGGATTCCAGAACTCAGTGCTAGGCAGAGCCGGACACTAACAGATTTCATACAAGGTTTCTTTATTTCAGATTACTGGAAACTAAAGCCAACATTCTGATTTATAGTGCATTTTCATTTGCTCTTCATTTTTTAAAGTTATAAAATATGTAGTTTACTAATAATAAATTATATTGAATCATAAATTAATAACTAAATTTATAACAATTTATTAAGAATGAATAAATTATAGAAACTAAGAATTTTTTTTTAATTTCAAAAGCAATACAAAGGAGAGCAGTCTTGCAAGCACACTAGGCCCTTGCCTATATGGCCTGTTTCTACTAAATAATTGTGCCCCTATACTTTCCAAGGCGTTTTATTACTGTATGCACATTATTGTGCAGTATTTTTTATATTAGCATGCCTTGTATTAAAGCAGAACTAAATCCGAAAATTAAGAAATTGTGACCAGGCAGGTCTTTTATTGCAGGAGGGACAGACATCACTGGCACCGCCATCATTTTCCTGCATTGGCACTTTGGCCATCTTAAATGGATGAATTGCGTGTAAGAGCACAGGAATTCATTCAGTCCCAGCAGCCACAGGGGTAGTCAGAATGCACGGGGGTTTTGACAGATTAGGACAGTAATCAGACAAGTAAAAATGTTTATTGCAAAAGGGTAATCTCTATCTCTTTTTGCTTTGCTTTAAGGCATCAATACTCTAGAATGTTCAGGGGAGGGAATTGTCCCTGGGGAAATGGTCAGACCAACAAAAGTTCTATTTGTGTGACCTACAAAGAGAATGCCAATAAAATTTTATTTCACTGGTACCACACCCCTGTGGTCCTTCATAGGCTCTTTTCTGCAGTGGATTCATCGTGCTGGCGGTGTGGGGCCGACAGGGGTACCTTGGAGCACATCTTTTGGGATTGCCCACTGATACATGGAAGTACTGTTTGATTGGGCTGCCAAGTGGCAAATGATATTTAATATAAATACATGTAAAGTTTTAAAGGGCTAACAACATGCATGCTTCATACTGTCTAGGGGGAATACATTTGGGGGAGTAAGAAATGGAAAAGGATCTGGGGTTCTGGTAGATCATAGACTTAATAACAGCATGTAATGCCAAGCTGCAATATCTAAAGCTAGCAAAGTACTTTCTTGTATTAAAATAGGTATATACTGCAGAGATGGAGACATAACCCTGCCCCTGTACAAAGCATTGGTCAGACCACATCTGGAATATGCAGTCCAGTTTTAGTACCATTTCACAAAAAGGACATTGTGGAATTGGAGAGAGTGCAGAGAAGAGCAACTAAACTAATAAAAGGAATGGAGGAGCTCAGCTATGAGGAGAGATTAGCTGAACTGAATCTATTCTCCCTTGAGAAGAGATGTATAAGGGGGGATATGATCACCCTGTATAAATATATAAATGGTCCATATAGAGAACTCTCTTCCCAATTATTCACTTTGAGATCAATACGAAGAACAAGAGGGCACTCTTTGCGTTTGGAGGAAAAGAAGTTTAAGCTCCGGATAAGGAAGGGATTCTTCACTGTAAGGTCTGTGAAAATGTGGAATCGGCTCCCTCAGGAAGTGGTTTCAGCAACTAATATAGATTATCTTATATCTGGGATATGTTAACTTCCCTAGCGGTTTAACTTGATGGACTTACATCTTTTTTCAACCTAACCTACTATGTAACTATGTAACATGGTTTCTGGACACAGGTAGAGAGGCTTATTGTGCATGTTACTTCCCTGGATTTCCCTATTGAAAAAGTGATTCACCTACTGGGTTTGCCTATATCCCAAGCCCCACCTGGTCCACACAAACTAATCTCTCACATATTGTTGGCAGCTGGCTCCCTGACAGCCTTTCATTGGAAAGCCACAGTACCCCCTTCCAGAGAAGCATTATATAACAGGATTCAGGATATCCATTTAATGGAATACCTTACTGCCATGATACATAATAGATTGACCACATTTCAGAAAGTCTGGGATGATTGGGATGTTTACTATGCTACCCTTACCTCTTAACCGGTCACAAGAGTTGCCCTCCCCCTTTCACCATCTTGTTCCTTCTTCCCCCTTTATTGACTGGTAACTATATATAATGGTATTTTACAAGGGCTGCCCTTTGCTAGGGCAGCCTTGCTTGACAGATGTTTGGACATTCACTAGGATTGAACTGTGTGAGACACAAGAACCTTGCTGTTGTACCGATGTTTGTATTGATACCCCTCCATCGCTGTATTTCTGCACAATTGTTGTTTGGCAAAATGTTCCCCCCTCCCTACCCTACCCCCTACCTAAAAAATTAAAGTAAGTAGATTAGGTAGCACCTATGTTGCATTATGGGGCTAGCTGATTCTTCTCCTACAACCTCAAGCTAAGACATGACCAAGAAAATAAAGCTTTACCTCTCAGCATGCATATGTGACTTGGAGATATCATAAAATGTCATTTATTTTTCCAAGAAGTTTTTTTTTAAGACTGAAAACAGTCACTTTATCCATCCAATTTGGATCTGTAGAGTTACATATGGCAAGGAACATGCTTTCAAGAGGACAATGTGTTCTTTGGTGGGCAAAAGGATGACCTTCATCTTTTGTTGTACTATCCATCTATGTCCAATCACAGTCTGGGAGCCTAGTTTTTGTTAATTTGCTAAAGTAGAATAAAATGTTAGCTCACCAAACTAGTTCTGATGTCTGGAGGAGATATCAAAATCGCTGGATTGGATGAACAGAAATACGAACCATTTGATAGGTAAAGTTTATTTTTTTCTGCTGTATATTATTCTGTTTTCCTAAAGTACTAAAGTAATAAATGAGAAGCCAGGGATTTCCTTTATGTCACAATAGATAAAATTCCCCACATGTTCACTTCACTGGTCTATTTTTGTCCTTATGGGCCAAGGCTTGGCACGAGCTGGCACATGATGAAACATTTTGAGCTTTGGCTGAGATGTACAATGCGTACCTGGCTTTTACAAGGCAATTGTTTTTTGACAGTAACGTCCTGTTCCTGTTTCAGATATGCTCTTGAGTTGAGTGTTGTAGTCATTTTAAATTTTGAAGAGCTTCAATAGAAGACCAAACCTAGCTTGATGCAATGTTTCTAGAGTCAGCACTGTTGTTACAGAGACAGAGGAATGGGGGAGCAAAATTGTACCACAGACCTCCACATTGCTTTGTAGGTGTGTTCCTGTCCACCTTGCAGTCTCACTCCTACTGTTATAATCAGAGTGTCCCCAAATACTGCATAATTTATCATATAAATTACATTAAATATTCAGCAAGGGTTTGGACTCCCATGTATCTGGCATGACAATAATGTAAACCTGGGAACACTCAAATCATTAAAAAATGACTTTAACCCCCCTAGTGTTTCCAATTCTGTCTGTATTTTCATGCAAAAAGCGTTACTTTTTTTCGCATGAAAATTAATTTTTCATTGTAGGCTTATTTTATAATTGTTAGGCATAATTCACTGAAATATGTCCACAATTTATTCAATTTAAAAATAAACTTAAAAATAAAAATAAAAAAAACACAAAAATCTGTTAAAAAATTAAATAAAAAAATAATAATAATAAGTAATGAAACATGTACTATAACTGTACAGTAGCATGTATTATATATATATAATATAATTATAAATATAATGTAAAGATTTCTTTGTATTGGACTCAATACAGTTATTTTGTATTGAATCCAATACAAAATTATTTGAATTTCCTACTGCGCCTCTCGCACGAACCTACGCATGCACCGACATCACCGGGAAATCCCGGAGCACGTCTCTACACAGGCCGGGAGAAGAACGAAGAAGGGGGGTGCCGCCGAAGGACCTGCAGGGACGAAAAGGAAGCCAAAGAAACAAGGTAATTTTTTTTTTATTGTTTTTTAGCAACCCCGAGTGTTGCTAAAAAATGGGATTACTGCTTTTTGCATGGAAAATCCACCCCGAGTCACACTTGGGATTACCGCTTGGAGGGTTAAAAGGGTTTTGGGAGAGGTATCAGCCAACCAGCACTTCCACCGACCTGCACATCATTAGAAGGCTCTTCACAACTATGGTGTGGGATCACGCGATTTGCAGCTCCTGAGTTCACAGCAAACTACTCAAATTTAACAACCGCGCCACTAAAAGCAACATGTCTGCCGCAGCTGTGTGCAAAAAATGGTTCCCAACCTCTCTCATTGGCCCTAATTTATTAAAGCTCTCCAGCGCTGGAGAGGATACACTTTCATCAGTGAAGCTGGGCAATGCCGCAAACCTGGAAAAGATCTGGTCCAGGATTCAAAACATTTGCTAGAAAATAGCAAATTACTTTGAAGAAATCCATTTTCTGACAACCCAGCTTCACTGATGAAAGTGTATTCTCTTCAGCCTTGGAGAGCTTTAATAAATCAGGGACATTACCTTGGGAGCTCACAATAGAAGGGATTGGTCTGAAATGGTTACTTAAAAAAAGTCTGAAAAGCTCCTGAATAGTAATGATATCTTGCAAAAACAACATTTATTTGACCGTGGACTTGTGTTAAGTGTTTAATTACTGCTGGTGAACAGCTTTACCCATGGCATGTTGTTGATCACAAAAATTTGGCAGGATAAAAAATTCCAAATGTATTTTGTCATTGTTGTGAACTATTCGTCGCTGTGTGTTGAATCTGACATCGGGGATGAAACATCACCAGCAAATGTGCAGGATTGAACAGGGGACATGAAACTTGGATATGTCACTCATTGCACTATTTCACTTGGCTGTTTGTGATGTGTTGTATGAGATGATTTTATAGAAGTCTTTATGGCTTAGATGTTCATCAACTCTGTAGGGATTACTATTGTTCGTCTTCATCGTCCGCGGATCCGCCAGGACGGTCATTTGGACGATGGATGACGGGTGCTGTACACACTTCAGATTTCCGTCCGATATCGGCCCTGCACCGATTATTGGGCGAGAACCATTGGAAGTGTGTACGTAGCTTACGTCCTCTTTCATTGTTTGCTTTGCATCAGTTATTACTGCCAATCTTTGTACATTGTTGCACCTGCAGCAGAAAAACAGTGATGAGTTGATGTTGGAGCTGAGCTTGAGTGGAGAGGTTTAGTCCTCAATTTATATGTCACTGACAGCGACCTCTCACTGCAGGTGACATGAAAGTTTGAAAAATTGATAACCACAGTAACTTACATTGTATGGCTGAATATTTGTGTAGGTATCTTTTTTAGGAGTCCCAAATGGATGCAGTAGACATAAGTTCTGTAAACACAACTAATGGTGATTGTCTTTGCTTAGCTGTCTGGGTCGAAGATAAGAACAGGTTCTTTTTAAAGAGAATATTGTATATATTTATGAATATAATTAGGCACATTCAAGCCTTTAATGGCACAATCAGAGCTGTCCTGTGTCTTCTGTACACTTCCTATGGTCTTACATGGACAACAGAATGATCAGTCTTTTTTGTTGTAGAGATCTGAGAGCGGGAGTGGTTGAGGAATTTAGCAAAAGACAAAGGCTTGCAACCATTCCACAAATCTACAAAAATTGTTGTGTATTGTCAGCTCCAAAAATAGCTAAAAAGCCGAGTGTATTTCTGACAGATCAACAGGTAATTTTCTGAACTTGTGGGGTCCTGGTTGAAAAGATAAAATACAGGGAAATGTGCATGCATTGCAAAGATATCTTTTTTATTTTGCCTATTTTTTAAATGCATATGTTTATAGCACACTGTCTGTTAGAGTGGAGATATACTAAACTGGAAATGAATACTTTCCAAGCATGTTGTTATTTATGCAGAATGGAAAGCGGACGGAAGGTTAATTTGATGTGGAATGCTGTTTGCAGTAAATGAACGAATTGCATACAGTGACATATATAGTTGTGTAAATATCAGGATTTAAGTCAGTGAAAAGCAATCAGGGGGTCATTAGCAATGTCTATCAACAAATACCACTTTGAAGCAGATATAAATTCTGAGTCATGTAATTTATGTTAGCCATAATTTAACGATCTGTTTGACTGGTTCTGCCAGGCTGAGCTGTTTTTTTCTAATCTATATAGTAGATATGAATAAACAATAGTAGAAAAAGGTCATCAGGGCCAGTGCATACGTAACAGCTGCCTCAATTTAATCATACAATATGGGATTAAAAGCAGTAGAATATTCTGGTAGCCATGACTTGACTACCATTTTAATTAATTTGGTTGTCTTTAAATATCAATTTGTGTGCTGCACCTGAATAAAATTTCCATGAAGATGTAATTCCTCCAACAACAGATTAGCTACTGAACTTTACATACCTGCTGCGAAGAACTTTTGCACATTTCCAGTAGTTATCTGTGGCAAGTTTACTAAAATATATGAACTAGGGCTGGACATATTATATATATAAACTGTACACTGCACAAGGGCCCTATAAGACACAGTAGGACACATTTATACCAGACACGTTCTTGTGGTTACTTCTGGGCACTTTCAGCTGTGCAGGATTTGGGGTAGGATGAGAAGCTGAAAAACAAAGCTTACCGTTCAGGAACCATAAAGCCATTTCTATTCCCTCTACTGGTCAACATATAGCCTTTAGTATATCTTTTAAGAAGGGTTTGCCCTGTCATATCTAAATTTTTTAAGTGAAGTTTCTTCTCCAATACTTTAGTGAGGACAATTGGTCCATGAGTAGGGAGTATCAATGTGCACCGTCTTCAGTTTGGTTACATGTGTATACTAATAGACTACACGGTCTAGTAAGCATTATACCTACCGATTGTCAATCACACTCCCAGGCGGCATTCTTTTATGGTTCGAAGAATATCAGTAGGTGAGTTACACAACTGAGCAACTTGTAATTAGCAGAGCTGACGTAATGACGTAAAGTAATGCTGAACCTAGACCTGACCAACTGAAGCACCCCAAATCACAACACTGCTCCCACAAGTTTGGAGACTGTGTTTGTCCAGGCAGTATATATTTCCATCCTTCAGCATCCCAGACAAGAAGGAAACTTTCAGCTTTTATAGCAGCCTTTCCCAATGCATTTTACATAGGGGAACACTTGAAATAACTTTCAGGTCTTAGGGAACCCCTGCTATATTTACAGGTAGTCCCGAGTTAAGGACATCCGACATATGGACAACTCCTAGGTATAAATGGGGCTTTCCTGCTTGTTCGTGTGCAGAAGAAGTCCTTCGCTGTTCTGCAAGCTCTTGTAACTCTTTAATGACCAAGACAAACTCTGCAGTTGTTTGTTTTTGCATATCAAAGCACAGCTTGCTCCAGAAGTTAATCATGTGTCTAGGCACCAAATTTTTTTTTTTTTTTGCTTTGTTCGTGAATAACTCACAGTGAGGATTTTATACAGTAACTGACACCACGCTCACGCTGCCTAATAAAATGTTGAGACAAACATTTGTCCTAATTGCATTTATTAAAATAATGTACCTGTTCCGACTTACATACAAATTCAACTTAAGAACAAACCTACAGTCCCTATCTGGTATGTAACCCGGTACTACCTGTACTAAATCCACAGCTTACAGTACATTAGTATGGTGTTCAGTAGGAAGAAAGTTTCTTACATTGCTGTCCAGTAGGTAGAATGTCACCCTTACAGATAGCCAAAAAGATCACTGGTTTTATACTAACCTGGGAGGCACAAATATGCTCATTGCTCAAGGAAATCCTAGCAACCTATACCACAAAACCCTGGTTGAGAAACCCTGATCTATAAGGACATTTTAGCCTAAAACCGAACTGACATTTTTGCTATGACAGGGAGAGACTACAACTAAATAATAAACCTGAAAAGTGACACTGCCCCTGATTCATCATTTTAATGCATGATCGCCAGTAAAAAGCTGTCGGATAAGCGCGGCTCCGTGCGCGAGCTTTTCCGGTTGTTGAATAGCGCGATCGCGCGCGATTCCGCATCGCTAATACGAATGCGCGACCGATAATCCGATTTTGCTTGATGAATCAGGGGCACTGTGTTATCATAGCAACCTAATGCTGGGCCCTGGGCAGATAAAAATTGCACAAATAAATGCAGCTCTGTATATAGTAATACATCACTGATAGGCTCGCTTATAAGTAAGCAATGATCATATACCAGATTAGTGTAATTTTGTTTTCCATTTTTGGAAATCTGATCTAGCCATTAATAGTGCTAAGCAGGCCAAACCCTTTCCTTGCAGTGAAAATAGAGATCAGGGAGCTTAAAACAAACACAACTGACCTACATTGGGGCCTCTGATGTTCACCACTTCCAAATGATATCTGGTAATTTATAAAGTGGCCCCTAGCAAACACCAGCTAAGAGGAAAGCGGGCATGCACAATGATCCTGGCGAGATTCAGCCCTAAGTGAGATTTTAGTGAATGAGTTTGAATTTACTGTAATGGAGAATCTAAAGCTGCGTACACATATGCAATAATATTTAGAACGACTAACAACCATTCTTCCGATAATCGTTAACAAAAAAAGTGCACAACGACGCCAATGAATGAGGATCGTCGCTGGAAACGAATGACCTTCTCGGAGGATCTGATTGGGTGGCGATTGTTCGCAATCTATTGTGTGCACGGTCGTTCAGTGATCGTGGATGGTTTTGCAGTACACTTTCTCCTTCACATGTCACTTCCTGCATCATTCAAACAGTTGTATTTAGCGTGTGTACACTATTGGTGGATTATATTTGAACTAATAAAATATTTTAAATAATCGTGCATAATCGTTGATCTGTCGTTAGTCGTTTGTTTTCAAACAACAATTATTGCACGTGTGTACCTAGCCTAACTCATGCTGATGCCAATCCCTGATCAGTCCTCTTTGTGTAACAGTGCTTTATGTGTTCTAATGATGAAATGATTGAACCCTAATTAGGTTTGAAGGTGACATTCAGGTTTTCCAGACAGCACTTGCCCTCATTTTGGCCATCAGTTCTTCTGTGGATGAGAAGCAGATGTACTGAAGATTAAACAGCAATAAACAATGGTTAGAACATGAGGATTGCCATTGACCAAAGAAAGAATGTAAACTATAATTTCATTTTGTACATTTATCTCTTTGTCTTCAAATCTCTATTTGTTTGATCTGGAAATCATGAATACTGTGTCAAGGAACTTCGGTTTTTACACCAGTCTGGCTAAGAACAATAACTTTGGGTAATTAAACATCCCCACACTTTATAAAACAAAACTTTCTTACAGGAGGAGCTATGAATGCTACAACACAGCAGGAACTATTAATGCAACGGGACTGATTGGCTAAATATGTTAAGACTGTTCCCTTAGCAAAGGGAATTTTCACTGCAATGAAATTTTACTTAGCTTAGGGAATGAGCTCTGCAGACTTCAAACATCCAATCATATGCAAGCAAAAATCAAAGCAACATATTTACATAATTCAAAGTGTTTTATTTTCTCACATTCAATAAATAAGTGGATAATTCTTTGCAATGTTGTAATTCACTACTAGATGAACAACACCTTTGGTTAACCAACCCCATCAGCCTGAAGTGCTGGAAAACTGCCACAGCAAAGTTTTGGTGCAGAGCTTCCTGGGATGGGAGCCATGACACACCCTCATTTCTCTCTCACATTATCCCTCCCCATAACCCTAAGGCTCTGTACAAATATTAGATGATTAACGCCCAAGATGAATGGTTGTGCTAATCTTGGGTAAGAATCTGACGTGTACTGCAGTTGCCCCGACGTCTTTCATGGATTAGTGAGGATGGATCCATAGATGGGCAATCAGGAACAATCGCTATACAAGTCAAAGGAGGAGAGCACAATGGGGTGCCACTCTCTTATCCTCCCTCATCTCCTCTCCGTTAAACTGAACAGGTGCTATGTGTGTGAAAGATTGATTCCAGCAACAAAAATCTACTTTTTGTACACAGTCTGACACTAACTATAACATTCGCAATAACTCTAAAGGCCAGCCTTAAGTGGAACTACATCCGCATGGCTCACCTATCCACGTTCCATCGCTGGGCATCAGCATCTTCCGTTTCCATTTCCTTTCTCTGAATGATCTTTGGCCATCTTGATTGGACATCTTCTGGCAAGTACGTGGCAGTTCATTTATCCTGGCACATGCAAAGGAAGCTAGGATTGCTGGGTTTCCCTTGCAGCCAAAGCTGGTGCTGCGCATGTGCAGTTCAGGTTTGATGTCAGAAACCCAAAATGATCAGGCAGGTAAGACATAATATTACAGAAAGGACATCACCTGTCACATTCTGCAATAAGGACCTGCCTGGTCATGTGACCCTAAAAGTGGAACATTAGTTTCCTTATAACTCAGACTTTCACACTGAATTCTCCATCATGCAAGCCTTGTTTGTATATTCAACTACCCTGCACTGGAATGCCAACTGGGATCCTAACTAAGGCCAGGTACACATGTGCCATCAACGATTATTCATGATTATTTTGAACAGTCGTTTTGTGCACAGTTCTGTACATGCTGTAACGATACGATCGTTCAAATTTAATCCACCAATAATGTACACACTAGATACGATCGCTCGAACGATGCAGGAAGAGACATGGAAAGGAGAAAGTGTATCACAGAACCGTCCACGATCATTGAATGACCATACACACAATAGATTACGAACGATCGTCGCCCAATCAGATCCGCCAGGACAGTCTTTCGTTTCCAGCGAGATTCCACATTCGTCGGCGTCGTTGACAATTTGTTGAGCACTTTTTTTCTTAACAATTATCGAATGATCTGTCGTGGATCGTTTGTTTCCAACTACAATTATTGTACATGTGTACGCAGCCTAAGACTAATCTCTTTCACCCAAAGGTGGCTTCTTATAGTTCAAAAATTAAAATGTTTTCTATGGAAGAAAAGTCACAGTTAGTATTTGAATGAGCAAGCTATATTAATGAATTCAGTCCGTTGGGCTTTTGTCATCTTGAAGATAATGGGGAGAAAGAATAAATGCTGAAATGCTAAAAGTTATCATTTTACGTTTGAGCAAAGTTGGAAAAAATGTTTGTTTTTCTGGAAGTAGTTGGAAAGGTTTCTTTGTCAGTAATCTGGCAGTGGACAGTAACCGGTCTCACTGTATGTAGAATATCTAATCTGTAAAGGACAGCTATTTTGTGTTTTCTAGTAATCCAGGCGGTGTGGCCATGTGTTCTACAATGACAAAAAGTTCTGTATAAGCTCTGGAATTCATCCGAGGCATATTTTACAGCGTCTGTTTCTATTTTTTTTAAACATATTGTTTCTTGCATGCATATTATTTTTATAGTTTGTGCTTCAACTGTGGATTGGCCTGCCAAGTTGGTCCTCTGCACCGTTAAACTGGTGTAGCTCAGCAGCTCTATTTACGCACAATAGAAACAAGCCGCCTCAAGCTGGAGTTAATGGGCATCTGGAGATTGTAACATCTGTTGGCAAAGCTTTGGCTTAAAGTAGCTCCTTAACCGGTAACTAAAATGCATGCAAGCATTAAAGACACACGGGTACTTTGCCTTTTTAGGGCAAAATGACAGAATGGCAAGATGAGGTGCAAGCAGGATTCAGAGATGTAAATACACCTACCTGCATGATTCAATGTCAGATCTGCAGAGGGGGAAGGAGATAGTTACCTGAATCCTTCATGCTCCGGTGTGAGCCCTGCAGCGCCCCGGCATGGTCAAATGTACACTCTGCAACGGGGGTTAGGGAGATTTTGGGCATCATGGTAATCATGATTCTGGGCACATCTCTTGGGGCAAATAGCATAGCTACATCAATGCTCTACTCAAAACTAAAATAAAAACATTTTGGTAAATACTTGAAAGCTGAAAAAATCCTGAAAGTAAAATCAATTGTAAGCTGGCAGGTTGTAAAATCATGATTGCAATCATTTGTATAATGTACACTGGACCGCACATTCACAGTTTAGTGTACGATCCCAGGAAATGAGTCAACTGAGTGAATGAGTTACATCATTCCTGCCCGGCCAGTCAAGGTGACTGAAGACATCATCTGTCCCTTCTGCAAATAAAGAAGTGTCATAATGAAAATGTGTTAACACAATTCTGTGTCGCTGTGTGTTGTGGAGTACTTCAATGTATGTACACCAAAGCAATAAAATACAGGTACAGGTATAGTAACACAATACTATATATATTGATAAATCTGAATAGACTCTAATAGATTTCAATTTAATTTATTTTACTGTCTTTTCTTTTTTTTTTTATTGTTAATAAATATATTTTTGTTTTTTTAATAATAAAATACCAAGACATACAGAAATGCCAATACAACATAGAAGACAGGAGATGGGATAGGAGAGATTATGGAAAAGAAAATGTCATATAACCTACAGCAAACAAACTTAAACAAATACAATAAAACCAAAAAGTAAAAAGATAAACCTACAGAAAAATGGGGGACATAAATATTTTTCTTTCTTTTATTTACTTTTTGTATGCCAGATCCAATCGTGAATGTGGAGTTGCAGAGCACTCATGCAGAAACTGTCCCCCCCCCCTTCGCATTTAGGCTATGTACACGTGTCAAATGATTTTCGCCCAATCAAAAAATGGTGTTGTGTATACAGCATTCATTCCTTTTTTTTCAATCTTTTCATTTTTTCCAAGGACATTAGTTAAGCCGGTGTACGCAGCCTTAAGCTGCGTACACATGTGCAATAAATATCGTTGTAAAACGAACGTTTAACGACCGTTCCTCCGATAATCTTTAACAAAAAAAGTGCACAACGACGCAGAAGAACGTGGATTGTCGCTGGAAACGAACGACCGTCTCGGCCAATCTGATTGGGCGACGATTGTTCACAATCTATTGTGTGTACAATCGTTCAGTGATTGTGGATGGTTCTGCAGTATACTTTTTCCTTTACATGTCACTTCCTGCATGGTTCAAACGATCGTATCTAGCGTGTGTACACTATTGGTGGATTATATTTGAACGATCATATTGTTACAGCATGTACAGAATTGTGCACAATACGATCGTTCAAAATAATCGTTAGTCGTTCGTTTTATAACGACAAATATTGCACGTGTGTACCTAGCTTTAGACTTCTGACTGATTCATTACTGTGACTAAAGCTAAATACACATGTGTAATATGTGTCGTTGGAAAGGATCTTTCAGGACCCAGCGACTAAGGACTGCACAATGCATGAATTCTTGGACGTGTGTACGTAGCCTTAGTTTCAGCATGAGCTATTGAGCTCTATATAAACAATGGTTGGTTTTGGTTTTCTTTTTCGAAATTAGGCAGTAAATTAATGAAGTAAACATAAAAACATTACAAGAACTTGTTAAGAACTAAGAACCAATTATTACAAATATTAGAAAAAATACAAAACACAGAAATAAAAAAAATCTAATATTATCCTGACTATAATAAAGAAAATATGCATGATATACTTTACTATTTACTAGCACCATAGTCACAGAAAAAGCAACTTTTATTTGTTGTCATAGTTGCATGATGATGTTAAAAATAAGAAGCAATTAAAATGTATGTGAATCGTGACCTCAGATGTTCTCGACTGAACATGTGGGTGTTGGTTGTGGTTCTGTGTGAATCTTCCCTCCCTCGGTAGAATGCCTCCAGCACAGAATAATATAGTACATTGCTTCTCCACACCTTAGCACATGGCACAGCCAAGGTAATAGTTCTGAGAAGCATCTTGCCTTAACATGTAATTACCTATATCACATAAATTAATAACATTCCATAATAAAAACAGGAATAGCTGGAAATCATGAAATCTATTACTAGCCAGACACAGTTTACACCTCAGTCATAGCAGTAGTTAGAGATTACAGCTCTGTCACTTCTCTGCAGGCTGATTAAGCAACAAAGGTTAATCAACTCGCTGATTGAGTCATTGTTGAACTTTTCAGTGGCTTAAGTGCAGAGTCAGCCTGACAACTCAATGTGATGGAGCCTGATTATCTGTATGATGATAGGACATGCAGATCTTTATTATAAAGACAGAATTATTAGTTTAATGATCACATCCTAAATGAAGGTATATATAATAAGGTAAACTAAAAAAATTAACAAAAATGTAAGTAATTTATTATTATTATTATTATTATTAATAAACAGTATTTATATAGCTCCAACATATTACCAAGCGCTGTAAATTAAATAGGGGTTGCAAATGACCGACAGATATAGACAGTGACACAGGAGGAGGAGTGGATGCCGCCCAAAAGACCATTCCAGAGAGGGGCAGCCGTTCCATTGGGGCAGCCGTGGAAAAGTCTTGGAGCTGTGCGTGTGATGAGGTTATGAGTGAGGAAGTCATTAGTAGGTCATTGGAGGAGCAGAGAGAGCGGCTGGGGGATTATTTTTTTACCAGGTCAGAAAAGTAAGTGGGACAAGAATTGTGGAGGGATTTGAAGGCAAAGCACAGGAGCTTGAATTTGATTCTAAGGTGAAATGGAAGCCAACAGAGAGAACTGCAAAGAGATGCAGCAGAAGAGGAGCGGAGGGAAGAATGGATGAGTTTGGCTGCAGCGTTCATAATAGATTGTAGAGGAGAGAGTCGGGTTAGTGGAATACCAGAGAGGAGGAGGTTACAGTAGTCCAGACGAGAGATGATAAGAGCATGTACAAGGAGTTTGGTGGTCTCAGGGCACAGGTAGGGGCAGATTTTGGAGATGTTGCGCAGGTGAAAGTAACAGGACCTGGAAATGTTCTGAATATGGGGGGTAAATGAGAGGGCAGAGTCTAGGTGACACCAAGACAACGTGCCTGAGGGGAGGGTCGAATAACAGTGTTGTTAACAGAAATTTGTCAGGGGGAGATTTGGAATTTGAGAGGGGGGGGGGGGGGGTGATAAGTTCTGTTTTATCCAGGTTGAGATTCAGAAACTTGTTAGCCGTCCATGATGAGATTAGTTAGTATCTTCAGAGTAGAAGTAAGTAAGAATGAGGAATGAAAGTAAAACCCCAGACAAAAGTTGGATTGACTGGGGAAGGCTTAAGCCTTTTACACATCTTCAATGGATGTCAGAGGATTGTCACTGTAAATTATTTTTTGTGATCATTTCCAGTTACTGAAGAACGAACAAATGCTATGCACACAGAGCCCTTCTGTTCTATGGAGGAGGGAGAATGGGTGATCAGTACAGGCTGTTCCCGGGTTAAGGACATTCAACATACAGACACCTCCTAGATATGAATGGGGCTTCCCTGTTCACTGGTGTGCAGGATGGAGGTTTGAAGGGGGAGGGGCAGTTTGAATGACTTGCAGAAGAAATCTTTTGCTAAACACAGCGGTTGGTAGGGATCCCTTTCTGAAGCCTTTTGTAACTCTTGCATGACCAAGATTTTTTTTCAGTCCTTCTATGGACCAGGCTGACCCTGCTTGTAAATGATACTGATTTACAACAGAGAAGCTGTGTAAATCTCAAAACTAGATATTCATAAATATAAATCATTTGTCTAGTGAAAAAAAACTTTAATGTGTATTTATTATATGAAAGAATACAAAAATGGCAGCTGTTTTATGTCACATGTCTGAACAACTCAGTGATTTCCATTGTTTTCTCTGGAAACAGCCAGTGATTGGCCACCCGATATAGATAAATTGCTGCTTGGAAATTCCAAGACAGCTGCGGTTGTATTGGAATAAAGTGCACACCTCCTGGGCTTGATACAAACCCATCACATGACTGAATAGTTCGTCTTATCTCAGGAATGGGTTTGATCCCTGGACTTTGGTACCTGGTGTCAGGCTCTGGTTGGCTCAATAAGTCAAACATTACCAGCAACCCTAAAGTAAACCTGTTATGAAAGAAATATGAAGGCTGCCATTTCTGAACACCAACAGTAAGCCCTTTCAAGGTTTGGACAAATAAACATTAACAAAGGGGTATCATGCAAAGTGTGCCATTGTGCTTCTATGATTGTAAGGCATGGTGAAACCTGTATGTTTCTAAGGCACTTTTTTTTGTTTTACACAATTTAGCATGAACTTCTTCACTTTTCAGCATTCAGTTATATGATTGCAGAATTAAGGTGCGTACACACTTCCAATTTTTATCGTTCAAAACGAACGACGAACGAACGACGAACGATCGATTGGGCAAAAATCGTTCGTAAAAAAAGTAACCAACGACGCCGACGAACGAGGAAAGTCGTTGGAAACGAACGACCGGACCGGCGGATCGGATTGGACGACGATCGTAGAACATCGTTTGTGTGTACGATCGTTCGTTGATCGTCCATGGTCTGAGCAACGTTCGTTCACTTTCCTGTCGTGCACATAGTTCCTCTATCGCTCAAACGATCGTATCTATTGTGTGTACAATATCTACGAACGATCGTGTCGTTATCTCTATGTGCAGGATCGGTGCTATACGATCGTTCGTAGATATCGTGCAGGATCGTTCGCCGTTCGTTTTCCAACGATAATAATTGGAAGTGTGTACGTAGCTTTACAAAGGAAGTTGATACTGAAAGACTTGCCAGATGATGTACCATATGTACTCGAGTATAAACCAAGATTTTTGTTTCTCCTAAAATGTCATAAAAAACAAAAAAGTTTATGTTTGTTTTTTTTATTTCACACCGGTAGATTGTGTTGTATCGTTACGTATCCTTACAGTCAGAAACCTAAGTTTGTTACACACTTTACACAAGGACACTACTGTGTTACTAATGGGAGTCAACAATAATGCACAAAATATCAATTATGAGCAGGTGATTCAGCTCAAAAGTACAAAACTTTTTAACCTGTAAATAAGATTTACAGACTGAGCCCAATTTATTTTTTCCCCCTTTAAAGAAATGTTTTAAAAAATAACACAGGTTCATTGTATTAGCATTTCTGTTGATTACTGTTTTTGATTGTTAGCAATGACAAACACATTTTTTCCCCTAGGTTTAAACTTGAGTCCAAGCATTTTCTTTTATTTTCAAGTAAAATTAAGCATTGAACTGGTTTATATTCTAGTATATATGGTAAGCTGAGCTCTAAATGTAGATTGTGTCTCTCATTGTGATTGTTTGGAGCATCTCAGCTCATGGCCACCAACCCAACCCAACCCAAGCTATTTTACGTTTCAAAGAAATTTTGTGTTTTGGATTCTTTGTTTTGGCCTCTTCTGTCCATTCCATTCTAAATAAAGTGTAATTTAATAAAAAGAGCCTCTTCGTTGGAGGGGTGGAATCTAATCAACAATGTAAAATGTTTTTTTAGCCACTGTTTAGAGTAGCAATGATAAACGCCTTGCTCCCCTGGTACACCTAACACCCGGTACTTCCACCCAAAAAATACCCATTTAGGAGTGAAAGGTATAAAATTCAGTAAGTTCCTATGTATATAGTTGATCACCTGGTGCCAAAGCGTCTATTAACTGGGCGTTCCAATTAATTGTGGTAAAGTGTTGCTGGCGGGGTCCCACATTTAAAACACGTATCTCGATCTAAGAGTCCCGTGTAATGGGCTCTTTGTGGAGAAATGTAGTTTCTGTGAAAAAGGCGAAAAAATGTTTCCTGGTACTGTACCGCTGGCATAGCCTTCCATGTAAAATTTTTGTAATGGGCAACTTAGGGAACAGTTTCTGCCATTTCGCCATGCTCATCTTAGCGGCAGAATAATCCAAATCAGTTCCTAGAAAATCATGTAGTTTTGAAATCGCTTTTAAAGAGGTACGGGGAGCTAGCAACATCTTAGCCAAGGGGTTATACCAGTCTCTTGAAGCGTAGACCCATACCTGAATCAGCAAAAAAAAAATACTATCTGTCATGAAGGGAAATCTCCTCTTCAGCTCTGGAAATGAGTAGACTTTATGGTTCTTAGCATTCGCACAGAGGTAAAACCCTCGGCAGCCCAATCAATTAACAATGGAGATGAAAACCCGGGGGAAAATTCACCATTACCTGATAATGGAAGGTATAAGGAGGTATGAGCAATAAGTGATTCTTTTTATTTCAAAAAATGCCATAGTTGCCATTGCGAGAAAATCAAAGGGTTATCCTGAATCTCCTCAGATAACATTTCCTTATGGGTATGAAGAACAGCTAGGGGATTCCAGGGGGGATATAGTGAGAAGTCTATTTCTACATTTGTGTAAAATGATGTTCCATCAATCCAATCTTTAAATTTACGTATTAGTGCGGCCTGATTATACAAGGCTACATCTGGCAAATTCAACCCACCATTCTTTGTAGTTTGTTGCAGGATCAAGTGACTTTTAAAAATATTTAATATTTCTTAGCAAATGTTTTCAATCCTCGACCAGATCCATTCCAGATTTTTGGATCACTCAGGTTTACTTAAAAAAGTGTATCCTCTCCAGCCATGGAGAGCTTTATTAAATCAGGCCCATATTGTGAGTTTTTTTGGGTGTCTCTAGTTTAATTATTACTTTATTAGCTCGGTTGTAATTATCCAGCCTGAGCTTTGTTTACCTTTTTTTCTTTTCTACTAGTTTCCCCTAAACTCAGGGATTGATCACATGCCCTGTTGCTATGGAGATGTTTCCAACAAATACAGTGGCAAAAACAAATCATTATTATTACATTGTTATAGATATTAGTCTGACATAGTTGGTAAATGAGGGTGTTACTGAGTGGTGTAAGCTGTGCGGAATGATAAACCTTGTGAAAAAAATAGTCTATGGAGGGTCAGGGCCAGTCCCCTGAGTCTTGGGCCTTGTGGTCCCCCTGCCCTATTCCGGGCCCTAATATGAGATGACAACAATGGGTTGTCTGAAGGAGAGCTGGGAAGAAGCTGCTCCTGTGCATTGACTCCCGGCTTCCGGATTCAGGTGTTAGACATATTGTGATTAAGGAAGGGCTGTAAAGTTGCTGTACAGATAAAGTACTTTCAGGGGGTTGCTTTGCTCAGGGCTATTACTAATAAGCCAACTACTACAGTCACAGTCAGGCTAAAGCCATTTCAGAAGGAGTTATTATTGCAATCTTTCTGGGTATCCTGCACCGTTGATCCTTCTTTCTTCTTCTTCCTAATATTAATATTATTAATATTATTATTAATAACAATAAACAGGACTTATATAGAGCCAACATATTACGCAGTGTTGTACAATGAATAGGGGTTGCAAATGACACACGAATACAGACAGGGACACAGAAGTCTTACAGGAATAAGATTCTTTCTTACAATATTCCATTAAATCGACGACATAGGGGTTGTGATCAGACCCTGCCCACCACATGGAGAGATAAAAATATGTTTAGAAGGTGATTTTGAAAAAAAATGTTGTTAAAGGTGAATGTTAGGATAGCATTATATGTACTTTCAAACAATGCCATTGGATGACAAATCTCTTTTTTTCTTGTACAATCATCCCTGCTCAAAGTCTTTTGCTAAACTACTTAAAGAAGAACTAAACTGAAAAGTGCCTAAAACAAAAAAAAAATACATTTACCTTCAATCCTGCAGCTATGTTGATTGGTCCGGAGGTCTCTTCCATCGGGTCCCACATCGTCCCGGTATCCATCTCCGAGCTGGCATGCCGGGCGGCGCCATCTTCGCCTCTACTTCCGGGTCCATCATCCTCATTCTTAATCTGCAAGTTTTTTTCCAACCTACGTCAACCGATCTTGCGCCTGGGTTGGGTGTTGTAGCTTTGAAAAAAACTTGCTGAGATCCTCAGGGATGTGCAGAAGGAGCACCCAAGAGCTTCCCAGGATGCGTGATGTAGATATCCCGGGAGGCTTTGCGCTCCCAGTCATTCTCGATCGCTTGGGGGACGGTGCTGCACCATTTTTTTTTTTTTTTAAAGGGTGTTGCACTTTTGAATTTTTACTTACCATAAAAGGGTTTTCTACCCTTTTAGGTAAAGTGAAATTTCTGAGTTTAGGTAAGCTTCAACTACTCCAAGTCTCAGCTCTCTACAACAGACACAAATAATTATCTAGTCCCAAAGAAAGAACTAGATGAGCTAAATAGTGGAGAACGCAGGACAGCTGTGAATTATTTATTAACAGATATAATAAAACACTTCCAGATGTACACTGAACCAAGTAAAAAGAGCAAATAGTAATAGATCATTGGTCCACTTTATGTTACAACATTGTATATTTGTCTCTTCCCACTCACATCGCTAGGTGTCGCTGTTGCCCCAGCAAAGTCAATGTGCATTATTATTTTTCCCACCTAAAGGAGGAAATAGGGATTGTATTTGTTGTGTGTGTGTAGGATGTGTTTACCGAAACAACTGGATACACAATTGCAGAGTATGCATGGCTGAGTGATCTGCTTTGCTAGATTGTATCACTGATCTTCCATTGTCATCCCAGGCTGCTGCTATAGCATAGGAGAGATTGGAGAGAAGTTGGGGACCCTCCATGATCAGAGGCTGCCAAATGCTGGACAACCGAACCCTGCAGCAGCAGAAGTGGCTGCCCTGCTCATTGGGTGCAATGCATGCTCTCCACGCCTCTCCTAGGCTGGGGCAGCCTCCTGCCTGCTGATTGCAATAAGCCCTGTGCAGGGCAGGAAGGGTTCTCTGTAGTCACTCCCCTTCCATCAGGCTCAGGATTGTGTGAGAGCTGAATCACAGGCTGCTGCCCAGGCACACAGGACTTGCCACATTCATCACTTTTTTGGGGGTGCTGCTGGAGACAAATAACCCCCAGAAGACTCAGTTCTTCCATTGCTTCCTTCCTGATTCACTTCTGCTTCCTAAAGGCGCCACCACCTGATTATTGCTCCCCCTTCTTTGCACCCCTCTCTGGATCTAGGATCCCCCCACTTCTATTGATGATCAGGGGCTGCTGACCCACATTTACAGACCCCCCATGGCGACTGTGGTTGAGCCGATCTATGGACTTTCTGAAGATGAAGTAAGTACAAGTTCCTGTTTTACCTCCATCTGTTTGTGTCATGGTGAAAGTCCACTGTGTTATGAGTGCTGCTGGAGTGGAGGGAACACAATTGTGCCATGGCATGGGGGAAATGATTTTATGTCTGCTAGGTGGGGGTATTATGGAGGATGGGTACTGGCCTGTTTGATGGCAGCTGTCATTATGTTTTAGGATTGGCATCTTGCTGGTGATCAATAGGCAAGACATAGGGACAGTTCTGGTATACAGCATTCCTGTAGTTGCTGCCTAAGTTTTTATGATGATTAGAGGGAGCTGTGATATTGTCTGTGGATGTGACTTGAGATGTGTACTGACCTTCTTGATGGATTGATCTAAAGTCATCAGTACTGTGCATGCAGAATATATATATATATATATTGCCATACAACACATGTAAATTGGAAGGCTAAATAATTCAATAATTTTTGCAGGTAAAATCATATTGAGAGTGTATTTGTATGTGTTTATATAAATGTATATGTAAGCATAGCAGCCATTCTCAATTGGGGTTCTCTGGGGGTAAAAAGGGGCTCCATGATCTGTGGCGATTTACCTCCTGATGGCACATGCATAGTTCTGGGGCCAACACCACTTGGCAGAGCCAGCTCCTTGGCACTAATGATCTTTTTAGCTGTCTGTAAGGGAGGCATTGTGGCCACTGGCTACCAAAGTAAGGGGCGTGATTCTTATTTAGCACCAATGTCATGTATTTTGTTTTCACTGGTGACCAAAGTAAGGGGCATTTTCCCAGCTGGCTTCCGAAGTAATGTTTTTTTTTCCCAATGACAACCAAAGAGTTTTTTTTTTGTTGGTCAACTGCAATCAGAGTAAGGGGCATTTCCCCACTGGCTACCAGAGTTATTATTATTATTAAACAGGATTTATATAGCACCAACATATTACGCAGCGCTGTACATAAAACAGGGGTTTGCTAATGACAGACTAATACAGACAGTGATACAGGAGGAGAGGACCTGGCCCCCAAGAGCTTACAATCTAGTAGGTGGGGGAATTTACACACAATAGGAGAGTCAGGGGCGCTTCCCCACTGGCTACCCGAGTCAGGGGCGCTTCCCCACTGGCTACCCGAGTCAGGGGCGCTTCCCCACTGGCTACCCGAGTCCCCACTGGCTACCCGAGTCAGGGGCGCTTCCCCACTGGCTACCCGAGTCAGGGGCGCTTCCCCACTGGCTACCCGAGTCAGGGGCGCTTCCCCACGTACTTGTTTTAGCAAGGGTTCCTCAAGATCTGGACAACATATTCTAGCACCAGCTACTTTCTGAGAAATGAACAACCTGTGTCAATCCAAGGATTGGCTTTCCCTAAAACTATTGATATCCACAATGCTTCAGTAAAAAATTTAACCACAATCAGCAGTTGGTATCAAATACTATCAAATGCATTATCTCAACCCTTTAACTGCTGCCATGTATAATCTGATGTAGGTAGGTTACCATGATTCGTTGCATTCTTAATACAGTTGACAACTAGTTGAAATTGGCAAAATATTGCAAGGGTGATAGGTTGGTGTAAACATTGACCAATTTTTAATCTTTTACAGTGAAAGGTTTTACAACTGCCATAGATTCATGGAACTATTGTCCTCCTAAAGGGTGGATGGGTTGCGTAGATCTTAAAGCATGCATATACCAGAGCAGTGGAGTGTTTTTGGTAAACATTAGTTACTTTTCCCTATTAAGTCTAACAAATACTAATTATAACTATAATGTTCAGAAATGGTAATATAAAGCAGGGGCTGGTCCCTTCAGTTGCTGAGGAACTAAAAGTTCCAGCTTTCCCTTCCAGTGTTCCCAATCCTACTGTCTGTTTGCACCAGCAATGCATCTGGAGAATAAATAAAACATTCACAACATTCCCTGCCACATCCTAATATTCCAGCAATGACCACAAGACTATACTCGTGAGACGAGAGCTTTTGGATAGAAATCAATATGTGCGGAGAGAACATCTTTGCCAATTCCACACTCTTATTAGGAAAACATACAGAGAGTGTGGCATAAATTCACAAGCACAATGCTGGAAGACCACAGTGCACCCAGAGGATACTCATAGGGGCATGCAGGGATGTCTTTACTTACCCTTCCCTTATCATTATACATATTGGTAGCTGTATGCCATGCAGCCTTAAAAATTCATATAGGGTTACCTTGTATTCAATCTATGAGCTTTGTCAACCAGCAGCTGGCAGGGGAGGAGGAAGAGGAATTGCCTGCTATGAGCATTTTTCAGCAAGCTGAATAATTTTTTTGCACAAGCTTTCAAAAAAATTAACTCGATAGGTATTATTTGCTTTTTTATTAGTAGTAGTTGTCCTGGGATGTCCCAATCCATAATACAACTAATATATAATGCTTGCCTGGTGAGGTTTGGTGAAAAGGCTTGTTATGGCAGCACGGCAGTTTGTGGACATGATTTACGGGAGTAGGGGAGTGTCCCCTTTACCTCTTCCTGTGGTAGCAGACAGGGTGTGAGCTGTCACCTGGGGATTACACATCTATGTTCTCCACATACCTTGCTATATCACTGGGCTTAGGTTAGGTATTATATAGGTTTAACCTCTGGTCTTTGATACCAACAGAAAGGTTGCTGTGCAGTAGTATTTTCCAAAGTAGGTTCCTTGGCAAGATTCAAGAGGTGCTTCCTGAGTGTATTGGGTGGTTATTGCACAGGTTCTGATCCAAATCCCATTCCTTTCCCAGATCATGTGCACTGCCATGACTCTTCGAAGTCACATATGCCCTATGAACATGTAATTATTGCAACACATGATCATCACGTCAGTGACTGATAAAACAGGCGACTGTAACCACCCAGCACACTCCTTTGCATTGGCATGGGGAGCAGTGGGCACAAACAGTGGTATTGTAATTAGCACTATAGAGAAACTGGGTGGCCAATTTTGACCACTCTCAGGGTGCTTTGAATTGGAAAATGTGGGATTTACTGGTATACAGTTATATGAATACCAGCATTAACTTTGGTTTAGTTGAGTGGATTTCCAAAACTGAGATGTACCAGTGAACCTAATCTGTTGTTGAAAAGTTGGTGGCTTTAGAGATGCTACTGTTAATTTAGTTGACCATTGGAGGTCATGCTTCATACTCACATGTACCAATGTCCATTTCTTAAACCTCAGGCTTGTTCCAGTGCCTAGGCTGTCTGAAGAATCTTCACATTTAACACTTCTGGGAGTATCTGATGTCTGTGGCCCTTGCTGTGCTCTGTGATTTCTTCCTTTGACCCCTACCTCACCAATGTGTCCAGTGGTGACTTAGGGGTCAGTAGAAGGAATCATACCATGTAGCAGGGGACCAGGCATCCAACACATCAAAACACATGTTGGATTTGAAGAGCTTGTAGCTCATCCACATAAGGAAGACTGGTAAAGCAGATGATGGTAGACGTGTGGTTATAAAGCCTTTTTTTTTTTTTGCAGTTTTTGCTTGTTTAAATTGTTTTTAGTTCATTGAATTCTTTGGATGATTCCTTTTATGACTGGAGTATGTAGTCTGATGTTGCTGTCCTCCCTTGTTTCTGTGTTCTCCAGCACTGTTATCGGGTACAGGGTTGGGAGAACTTGGATGAGTTCAGTTCTGCAAACTAAAGAAACAAATGTTTTTATTTCAACCACGTGCCTGTATTTTTCAAATCTCATTAAACTAGCTTAGAACTTTTTTTTTAGAGGTTTTTTTTAAATTGGATCCTTGTCCTGGTGTGTTGGCTTGGAGTGCTGCTTTTATTAGTAAAGACTGTGATGTAGTTGCATTCTTTTGTCACTTAGCTGACAAGGATAGGAATACAGGCTCCTAAAACAGGGCTAAATTTACAAGGAATCAGGCTGTGATTGGATGCCATATGTTACCCAGTGCATTTTATCTACAGCTCAGGGCCAGAGAGGTAAAAGTTTCTAATAATGAGAAGAGAGTTCTCATGAAAATTAAAAAAAATCTTTCTTTAAAGAGTTTTCTGTAAAATGCAACTCTGCCGAAACATTGAAATCTATTACATGGGACACTGAACACAGGATAATTGAAAAACGAATGCAGCTGTATAAACGGAAGGAACAAAATGGTTTTAGCATAAAAAAATTACCTCTTCTAGTGACCCTCTCTCCTTGTGCCTATTTGGATACAGCCACTGTTTAGTGCCAATGCTGCACTTTGGTGCTCCAGCAATGAGAATGGCAGCTTTATTCACTAATGCCCCTTCACCAATCACAGGGCGCCTTGTATTCGGCGAACAACCAGCAACTGGCCTAGAAAGGAAAAGCTAGTACAAAGCTCAGGTCCGTTTTAGGTAAACTAGATGCTACTCACAGTGCTGAAAGTACAGCTCGGTGTACTATGTGTCAGCACTAAATGATCCAGCTTTGGTACCAGTGGCTCAGTCTTGCCCTCACATGGTGGGAGGTTATGATGGTGATGTTGCTTTTCTGGTACAAAGTATGACCCCTATGAGCTCCATGCTTGTAATAAGTTTGGTAAAAAGTCCACATTTTACCAGATATGTCAGTAAAACACCGGACAGTGACAACTCTATGTCAAATTAATAGGTAAATGCCAAGTTGCACAGCTTGAATCCTCAAGAACTTCTTGACGTGGTCATGCACACGTTACAGGTGTATAACGTAGTTCAGTGTTTCAGGTCTGTGGAATGTTCACATTATTAATAAAGTTTGGAAGTTTCTTTGGATCTGTTCTGTGCGGCTTGGCATTTTCCTGTTTTGGAGACTGGACTGGAAGATGACGTTGCCTGGAGAGATCCTGCATCCATTGCTGGATTCGTGGGCTGATGAAAGGCACAGAGGAGCGGTGTTGGGGATATCATTCTGTGGCAATGTTAGCTGAAGGACAGTGGTTGTTTTCCATTTTAAAGAAAACATTTTTCCACAACCCTTGTTTTTTTCTTTGTCATTTAAAAGATACAGTTATCATCTTTTTACCCTGTTTTCTTGTCAGTGCTGTAGATTTTGATCAGCCATTTTCTGTCCACATGTTCGTTCCAGTGTTGCACATCATTTGAGCTCTCCAATGGGTGCACATGACCGGATAACAACTTGGGTGCCCTATTTAGAGATCTTGTAACTTCATAACAGGGCTTGATTAGGCATTTCCCATCATGGGGTTTAAAACGTTTCATTACATATTAAGATGCTAATACACCTATGGTGAATGGGTTTAGATCAATTTTCAAAAACCAACATCCAGCTTATGTTCACATTTTTCGTGCTCCTAAAATGCATATATTTCCCTTCAGAACATTCCTCATCCTGCGCTTGCTGTGCCCACTCACTGCCTGACAGTATAATTGGCTTTAAGGCTATAAGGCTCATTTATACCTTGATGGATCTAATACAAGAACATTGTTAAGCTCACAGTATGGTCTTCCCGCCGTGTATAGGGTCCAAGGCTTTTTTTTTAATTTCATTAGTCAGTGTTCATAAATGAAATATGTCTGTTTGCCATATTTTTCCTTTGGATTATTAATTTGGCTTCTGGCCTAATAAATAAAACAGCACATGTTTTGCAAAATACAATAACCCCACCACAATGTATCTTATATTGATCTGATGCCTATAATTAAAATGATAGTACACACACCTAATTATTGTTGGTGGAAATGACCACTGTGATCCACCTATAGTAACAATGGAGACGCTCCATTATGTAAATAGTAGCAGTCTGCAGCACATAGCACATGCAATCACTAAATGATATCCCGGTATACCAATGCTAGATATTCACCTGAGACTATCATGAACAATCACTTTGGGTGATGACATCCAGTGTCATCCAGGTTTTAAAGAAGAGGTTCTACTAAAATGCATTGGTCGAACTTTGCTCCCCCACCTGTTTTCTTAACCACCTATTCTTAGTAGGTAAAAATGTATCCCCCCCCAGATTATTAATCACCACAATATAAGGAGCTCACAGAGACCAAACTAGGCATGTCTGGGACTTATGCTCACTAGGACAGGCTAAATATGGTTTCCAGGCTTTCCTGAGGCCTAGGAGACTAGTTCTTGGTCTCATAATGCTCACCATAACGAACCAACCACTACTTTATACAGAATGGTATATTAGAAATATAAAGATTATTAATAAATGAGTTTTAAAATACAGCTCAAAGTTCAGAGACACTGTGTCTAGCCCCATCTGAATCCTTTAAATCTTGCAGACACAAAAACCAGGCAGTCACAGCAAGTGTTATAACTAGGGGGTCAGGAAGGACCCTGGTTGTCAGATAAAGAAATACCTGATAAGGGAAAAATTTATAACCCTAGTCTGCTAGAGGGAGAATTTACAGACAAAGGCATTTAAAAAGGACATTTTTATATTTAAAGGAATTATTACTGCAAACCCAAGTAGGCAATCCTGCCCCTGCCAGCATGCTGCACTGTGTGAGGAAGCAGTGACAAAGGTCTGACATACCCCCCCGGATTCTAAGCTAGAGTTGTCTATTCAGAGGGGAGAATTAGCTTTACTAATTGTACAACTATAGGTCAAACACAGTGAGGAGGGGCCTGTGGGACCTCTGCACTGATACCCCTGCTTCCCCATAGTGTACTAGGGTTATTTTTCAGCATACTGGCAATCTACTTCGATTGTGGCTGCTTTAGAATGTAAAACATTGAACAGCTTTTTATTGTGATGCACCTAGATATTATTTTTAGCTGATTTCAAACCATCATAAAAAACAAAACAAAAAAAAGAACAATAATATCAAAACTACAGTGTCATTGAAAATGACCTCTTTATTAGTCTGCAGCCACTTAGATTTTCCGAGACTTCCCATGGGTTTAAATGTTACTTTTTGTAACTAAGGCAACTGAAGTTGTGCGCTGGTTCACGCCATGTAGAAGCATTATAATGAGGGCTTCAATATTCCAATCAGTGAGAGTAATATTTCTCCACAAGCTGGAAAATCTCTTCCAAAAATTAACTTTTTTTAAAGAAAATAGAACAAGAAGGATCACAATTGCATCAAATCCTGAAAGGTCAAGTGCTCTTTGAGTACAGCCCTGTGTCCTATTGCTTTCCTTTATTACGTAATGTGTGTACACCTGGCTCCCTGAAAGCTACATTTTAGACAATTGGTGTAATGCACAAAATAAATACATTGTAGGGATCTTTTTTTACCTTCAAAAAAGATTTTTTTTCTCCATTCGGTCCTTTCTGGCAGGGTAGGAAACCAGATTTTTGTCTCCTGTAGTTATAGCAGACCTAGCACTCATTTTAATAATCCAACGCATCCCCCCTTCCTTTCTAAAAAAATCTGTAGGGAGAGAAATAAAATATAATAGTAGTGCATGGGGTGACTTCATACTTGTGCTGATGAGATCCCAATGGAACTCCAAATCTCCATTTAAAATGCAAACCTTGCAATTTAGCTGCAAGATCCACTTTAAGTAACATGGATCTCTATCCCCTTTCCCATAGGACAGGGTACAGAGAAGCAGCAGACTGATTAGGTCATCCCTCTTATGATTTGCTTATGAGCATTTTGGTACAACTGTCTGACTGCTTCCTGGCTACTTCTGCCTCTCACAATGTAAATTCTGCTGTACCGAGAATGTAAAAGGCTAATACCAGGTTCCATTTTGAAAAAAAATACAATAAAACTCATCTTGTATCTCATTAATGCCCATATAGTTACCTGAACCATCTATGTCCCAAAGTAATGTTATCTGTGTAAAAAAACAAACAAAAGTACCCCTATGCCACAGTACAGTAGTGTTAGGAGCAGCCATTGTTAGGTCATAACCTGTACAGAGGAAGCTATCGGCTGATTGACACTTAATAAATGTCCTCCGTAGTCCACTAACATGCTGCGTTCTCATGCCACAACAGGACTTAGACTATGTACACACATGCAATAATTGTCATTGGGAATCACAATCCTTTCCATGACTGCACGATGCATGAACGAGCGATGTACATACAGCATCGTTATGCTCTACGGAGAGGGGAGGGAGAGAACGACAGAGCAACACTTTTATTACACCTTTACTTTCACTACGATCATTCGCAAGGACGGATCCATGAATGATGATGAGCGCTGTACACATGCCAGATTCTTGTCCAGTACTAGCCCTGAGGTGATTATCGGATGATGTGTGTACGTAGCCTTAGGCTGGGGAACACATGGGCAGATTTTCTGCCATTTTTGCACATAACCATCCTATCAATTTCCCAATCATTATGATGCCCCGAAATACTACACACACTGGTACAACATTCTGCCCTCTTGATCTTTCCAGTGTCAGTTGAATGAATGAGCTTTGTACACACAGCACCGTTCTGCTTAATGGAGAGGGAACACAAGTGAGGGGCACCCTGTGCATGTCTATGGAATGCCCATCGGTCGTTCATAAATCTGCTGTGTTGGATATTCTTATTGACATAAAACTTGCTGACAACTTGTCTCGTGGTTCCCATTGGAGTTTGTGTACATTTAATTTTGTACCTTCAAAGCCCAATTAAACTGGCACAGAGTGTTCTGCTATGGTGGTGTTCTAAAAAGACCAGAATCTGGAAGAACCGCTTTTAGTCCGGGGCTCCCCATCTCGGCATTGCCGGTTTTGCTTGGTTTGAAAGCCAGTAATAGAAAAATTACTGTTACTTGACACACTCGTTGTTGTTTTGTATAGTTAAGGTTGAGGGGGCCGGTGATTCACTGAGCAGGGTTCCCAGCATAAATCTGCCGGAGAAAATTGCTTGAATTCATTAGCAGGGAATCTGCGGCTCTGCAATGAATGCAGCGTACGACAAATGAAATGTTTCTCAGATGCCGAAGCTTACAAAAGGAAAAGTAAAAGTCTGACAATGCTATCGCATACAGCTTGTGAATTGCTTTTAAAAGAAACCAATTTTTTGTAAAGAGAGAAGTCAGCTTTGTTTAATGCTCTTTTCCTGGCTGTCATGCTGATCCTCTGTCTTCAGTAATTTCAGCCACCAACCCAGAACAAGAAGATGAGGATCCTGACTTTTCCATATATGCTGTCTGGCCAAAACATTTTTTAGTGGGAAAGGGTTAGAATCTTTGTGTATTTACTGTTATCTATCAGCTCCATTAGATTGCCCACGGCACAGGTAAGTATTTGAAGAAGACCCACTACAATGGAACGTTCTCTTACACTCTTTGCCTTCGTTCCCTTTCCTAATTCATTTAAGGGAGGGAGCAAGTAATCTTGCACAGTGCCCAGTGGGGCCATTGAACCACTCGCTGCCGCCGCCATTTATTTTCTATTTGGCTGATACTGGTAAACTCTACATATAACATCTCCATAGGAACATAAGTTCACTGGCATGAGGAAACAGTAACCACACCACAACCTAACCGCCAGTCTGAGCAGCCATATTCTTAGTACGTGGAAAAACCTAATATATAATGGAAATAGCACTTTTTGCCCCTGGTACCTAGGCATGGGGGACGTCACTATCCATGGAAAGATCCCTTTGGAATGCAGAGCATCAGAAATCTCAGAGAAGATGGAATGGACTTGAAACATCTTCTTTCTTTCAACTGCTCTACTGTTCCCATGAACTTAATGGAAGGACGGTGACGTCAGGCCCCATGGTTCAGAAGAAAGGGATAAAGTAGATTTGAATCCATTTTTTTTTTCCGGTGCATTTTTCACCTGGATAGGAAAGGGTGGTGGGCCAGGGGAGTGTAATCAGACCATCCTTCCCTTTAAGTGGAACAATAGGGTCACATAAAGTTCTTCTGGTGGTCATGTTTATTCAGACAGTTGATGAGTTTATGTGCTGATAGACATATCTGCTCTTTATAGCCTGGACATTACACAAGTGTTGACAGATGTTTCCAAACATCTCATCCCCATCTCTTTTGTAGAATTATTTTGCCTCCTGTGGCCATACAGATTCACTCAGATCCAACAAACTCTAGGATGCTGCACCTGCCATGTTTCGATTTATACCCATACTTTCATACTTTTATAAAGCTTTGGCATTGCTGGTGTCGGATCTTCCTCCTAGGGTCCCTTCCCAATGACATTTCTCATGACATTCCAGTAAATTAGACTAGGGTCACCTCCCAGGTGAAAAGATTAATAGCCATGAGAATGAAGAACAACTTTTGAAACTGACATTTCCTAATGAATGTGGCAAAGATCAAGACTTCTAAAAGAGGTTATATACACAACCATGCAGGGTTAGGGTAAAGCTTATGTGCTTAGTGCAAATGTATAGATTGCCTGCAGTTTCAAATTGGTTATTTTAAAAGATTCTGTAGTGCTTGATAAAAATTTTTATATATTCTATGGAAAATCAACAAGAGTAACAATGACACACTAGGTTTGAATTTACAATTCAGCTGTGTTACATGAAACTCAGGTTAGGGTAACTTAGATGAACTCCATAACTTTGGACTATTCCAGGCTTGCTGTTAACCAAACCATTGTACCGTGGCTCAACCGCAACCCTTACTGTTCCCATTTACCCAAATAGGAGGTATTGGGAACCATTTTGTGCACATGGTTGCCTTGCATTTGTGGCAGGGTTATGTTGCATTTCCTGGAACAGATTTGTCGCTTTTGGCTGTAAGGTTGCTTTTCCTACTTTGGAGGAAGAACAAATGCAGCAACAACTGATACAAACACATTGATCTTTGGTGTGGTTTGCTACTCCTGGGCATAAAGCAGCTGCTTTCTATGCGCCTTGGAGCGGCTAACTGTGCAGTTTTCCACTGAAAGATTGGATGAAGCCTTATAATGTTTCTTGCTTGGCATTAACAAATTACTTGTTGCATCTTTATTATTTCGTTTATCTACCATTTTAGATACCATGAAGACATCATAATTATTGTATGTACCTGTTGCAGCCTGTCTTACTAATTCGATTTCCTTTACCCTTTTATTTCAAATATAAAGAAGCTAGATCTAAGGAGTCTTTTCTATGTGCTGTTTCCATAACTCCTTTGCTGTAGGAGAGAGGAGCGACACATAATCAATATTACCGATGTAAAAGGCAGCACACGTTTCACAAGCATCTTGAAAATTCCTGAGGCATCAAACTGTCTGTATCAGGCACTAGTCACTTCATAGACTGAAATATAGACCTTATTTTCTGTTCTCATTCTGCACTTTTTTTTCCTGTCTGCTCTGTATTTTTTAATTACTTTGTTCTCTGAAAATCAATTCATTTCCAATGTTGTTTTAACCCTTGGCTGACTGCATTCTGTCTAATAAGATTTTAAGACATGGTTCCCAGGACAATGAGAACAATAATTAACAATATTTTAATGGACACGTTTTTAGTTCTGTCACTAAGCTTAAAACTGCAGGTCTCTGATCAACCATTGAATGTAAATTATCATGGTTCCTGATCATGTGGTCACTAAGGCCTCAATTGTGGTTATCAATAGAAGTTTGCAGTTTTGACTTCAACTAAGTATTGAGACAGTGTTATATTGTTACAATATCAGTGTTTCCAAATAATGGTGTAAAAAATTTAAATTGGGCTGGGAATCTAGGCTTGAAGTTTAACAAATCATTAGGACATTAAGATGGAGGACTCATTCTCATCGGCCTTCCATGTTGAAGTTTGTTATAGCATGTGCATTACCATGCAGTTTTCCACATACACATTTTGCAGTGGCAATCATTTTAAATGGGCTGCTAACCCACCAAAATACCTGTTTTATTTGTTCTTATAGAATATATTAGAATTGGTCCTAAGCAAAGATAAACTGAATAGATGTATGGAGCTTATTGGTGAAAGATTGGCCTATGCAGCATTGGACACAGCCATTTATCCTCCATCCTATCTCTCATATATTACACCGGGCAGTGTCCAGTTCTCCATTATTCTGCAGATTCCACCAAAGCTATAGTGGTATATAGGAGGTATATACTTATGTTTATGCATATGGAGAGGGTGCAGAACTCTCAGCGAACGAAATGGATGTCTCTGGGCAGTTGTACTTTGAAAGATTGAACTAAAGGTTTGCTTTCACAGCTTATTATTATCATTAAATTATCAGCTATTTCCTATTTAATAGACTAAAGGTTTTACAAAGGATTACTTTTACAATGGTTTAAATGTACCTTCCATACCACCTCTTCTATTATCTGATGCTGCAACCTAGAGTAAGGTCTAGTACACATGAGCAGGTTTGTTGCCAATTTTGCTCTTGAATAACTGATCAATTTGTTACTTTGATCAAGTCACAGAACACTGCACACAAAGGTTTACAAGATTATGCTATTATGATCTTTATTTCTTGAATTGAATTACTATTTCCCAAATCTTATCTATTCAAAACTTATCTGATCTGCAAAACTGTTCTCCTTTCACCAGTCAGCTGCTACATTTATTTCAGATTCGCTGTTGATCCGATCATTTTATGTTTGATTGACAGTAAAAAATCTAAACTGTACTAGAACTTAAAAAACGGTTTCCAGGTATTATGAGACAGCCTACATAGTGGCTGGAAAATGAACATCAGGCCTGGAATCTTTCTCATGAGAGCAAGGGCAAGACCTTGCATATCCTATGTAATGTTTGACTAAATTGAAACTTTAGGATTAGGTTAGGGGTGCAAGAAGATTAACAAATTCTGACATTGTCTTGTATTAAGAATAGGTATTTTTGAATAGGAGTGATGGGCTATGGATTTTAGGCAGAAATGCTTTAACAGCAATACTGTCTCCTATGGCATTAAAGAAGTGAACTTCACAGAAGGACCATACTCTAAAGTGAAAAACCTTGCAATTAAGATTGGATTATTTCAATTGCTGAATTTCTTGTTGCCAGCATCTTTGGAGATGAGGAGTTTCCTTTGGTAATCTGCTGCACACGCAGGCTGTTGTGGAGGTTGTGATTCATGGCGTTCCAAATGCAAATAATTTACTGACACCCACAGCTCAGAAAAAAAGAATTTAGAACACAATCACTGAGCAGCAACGGATAAGATTACATCATTTGTTGTATGGATTCATTGGAGCTGGATTCTTCACTTTTCAATGACTTGGTGATCATCTTTTTACACGGGTATACAGGAGATCGTATTGACTCTTGAAAATGTTATTTCAAATTGGCTTACCTTTGTGCTACTGGCCTTTCAATGTCCGGATTCAATGGCTGCCTGCCAAGAAATGTTGAATGCAGTCATCCAGCTACCTGCCTAAAGCTTAAAAATACTTTACAATTTGTTTTTAAATGCTTTTGAAATGTACAAGTGATGCTTCATGTCAAAACACCAGGGCTGTAAGGAATACCTTAAGGTGGCCATGCACCTGTCAATCAGCTCACATTTGCCCCTACTTACAGGTCAATGTAAAATTAGTGGGAAGCACTCATAACACCCAGCAGCCAATGAGGGCGCTCCCTGCTGTTTATTATAAAAATCGGCAGAGCTGTGTTGGTATTGAGAGTAAAGCACTATAGTTGGTGCTGTACACCCACTGATTTATATTAACCTGCTGAAGTGGGGATATTGCAGATTAGTGTGGCACTCAATTTGAATGGGCATTTTTGATCAAAATTCAACAGAACACCCTAGCTTTGATTAGATTTGCATTAGAATCAATGTACTTCTAACATCTAATCCAGTGTTTCTATATAATTATAATTATTTACAATATAATTACTATATCCACAACTCATAGTATGTTAGCATAGTGATTAATAGAAAGAACGGCTCTTACATTACTGGCCAGTGGGAAGAGTGCGACCCTCATGGATATTCAGCAAATAATGATAGGAATGACATAGCCTTGTATGCTCATGTGTGCAGTGTCCTGGAAATGGATCAGAATATCAAATTGTGTCAGGGGTAACCTACCTGAGAGGCACAAAATTGTCATTGCTCAAGGACCTCCTAGCAACCTCAGACAGAAACCCTGGGGTTCTTTGTCGAGAAATCAAAAGATAGCAATTGTTAGGTTTAACTTCATATGTGGGTAGATAGGAGCAGAGGATCTGAAAGCATTATTTCATATATATATATATATATATTATACATTATACATTAAAACAGCAAATCATAAACCCATAAGATAGCTGCCCGTAAGGTAGATTTGTTTTGTTTTTGTGCAATGAAAGCATAAAACGCAGGTGCAGTTACTGTCACTGTTACTAAAATGTCATCTGACAATACATCAAAAAGATTTCTTTGCTTTCATCTCAGATTTAATAATGCAGATAATTCAAGAATATTGCTTTCTGTTGGAGGTAAATTTCTTCTTCAAATTAAAGGCTTAGCAAAACAGCCAACTGCATCCATATTGCTTTTATGATGGGCCAACTTTAAATTAGTCAATGTTTTGCTTGTTTTTTTACCTCATTCAGGGGAGATTGGAAGAGATGACTTTAAGAGAAAGGGGGCAGCTATTATTCAAGTTAAAATACGTCCTAATCATTATTACACACACATCTTCCCTCTGTCCATAACAACCAGCAATTACCTGCACTGCCAAGTGTTTGTGGCTGTGGCTGGCTTTAAGGTGACAAAGGAAAGTAGAATTGTAGTTACACTTATCCTTTTTTTAGCTTTAGGCATCTTAAATGGCAGCAGATTGGGTCACATGATCCTTTCCATTCTTTCCTTCTCTGCAGATTGGCTGTCGACGATGGAGGTGAATATTACTCGCATGTTCTTTCCATGAAGCACGTCTAAAAATGGCATAATCCTCATCCACATCAATAGGGATGACAAACGTACATTTTTAATGAGACCGCTAAACCTTTATGTAAAAGATATTCTATTTCACAGGTTGTGCAGTACAGTTGTAGAACTCTAGCCAACTACAATATCTGCCCTCCCTTCTGGGGTTTAAACTTTGAGTCCCTGTAGAATTATCACCTAGGGGGAATAAGATTTGCAGTGAAACAAAAAACCTTTTGTATAATATGTATTTTTGTTCATATTTTTTAGCTTAAAAAGTAGTATAAATAACTATATCTTTTCTTATTTTTTTAAAGGTAGAAAATTTTGGTTGTAGCATTAGTTATGATGATGATACCCGATCTACAGGTCTTACCAGCAAAACCAGCAGTCTCTGTGACAGCCTGATAAATTAAAGTTCAAGCCTTAGGACTTCAGAAAACAAAGTGATGGAAGAATGTAACTCAGAGATTGTTGGCGTCATCCATTAAATTTTTTAAAGTTTTTTTCTGAGAGATCAAATGGGCTTTGGGCTATCATGAAAGACTCTTGGTCACTGCTGCTCTCTTAAAAAATTCTGTTGTCTGACACTTAACACATTCTTTGTGAATGGAGCTGGATGTAGCATCAACTGTCGTGTCACCCTTAGGTAGAAGAAGGAAAATTATAAAAATGTGCACTATAATGTTCATTGGCTCGTTATATTTTGTGGTGCAGGCTTGGTGCAAAGTGCATGGTTTCTTTGTTTTAAGAAAAGATCTTTGTATTCTGAAATAATTCCCCACAATACATATTTTGTTAGCAAAAAAAAAGATAATACATTCATTTTCATGAAGCATGCAGATTTGTAAGGTCAAGGGATCCAGCAATAAAACAAGAGGGTCAAGCTCATAGCCAGGCAGAAGACGACCATAGATCTCCTTACTCAATATTGACAAAAGTCTGTCACCACACCTGACACCTGATCTTCACACCTGTTTGTTTGTTGGTCATTCAATTCCAATGGGCATTAAAGTGCAGTTGTCCCTCTATATGTGGACAATTATCTGCAAAGGATTTCCACAAGATTTTGGAGTATGTCTGTGGTAACATATACCACAAAAAGTTTATTTCTGAGGTCAGATATTCATATTGCAGAATACTTGGTCCAAAATGCTATTCCAAGCTGAAATGTGTTTAGGACAGTTGAGTATGTACAGATCACTGAAATTCTACCACACCAAACTTATCAAGTCATGTCTTCTCGGAGATGGCTGTAAAAAGTCTTTGTATTAACAGTACCTTTCACTAGATAAACATACTCTTGGCTTTGTATATTGCAGAAGGCTTCTCAAGATTTAGGAACTAACCCTATGCAGGTCCAGGGTGACTTTTCTAATTTACATGCATGTCATAGATAAATAGCTTTAGTATACAGTGCAGAGGCTTGCCAACTTTTATTTTTGATGACATAGGCGGTGACATTGTTTGGTGAATTATCCTCTTTACAGATGTCATGAATATATTTCATATTTTACAATCCTGACTCCAGTTTGTGAGGTTCCATTCAATGTGCCCGTATGTATTTCATGTACAGATAAACATAGAAGGCCTGTCCTGTTTAAAAGACAACCAAACTTGAAATACAAGTTGATCCATTAAAATTAGTTATCTCGTAACATTCTAAACTTTAGCCCAGTTAGTAAAAGGAATTTTTTACTCTTTGCGGGAATTAGCCCCAAGGGAAATATAAAAATTAGCGGCCTGGCTTTTATTAGTGAAGACAGACATTTCAAGGCTGCTGGCTATATCTATAACTCAGTTAACTATGGTTGTGTAACAAGACAAGCAGTAGAGAAACGTGGTCTGTAACTTTATTGGTGGAAAGGATAACTTGTGACAAAAGCTACAAGTATGGCTAAGCTGATTGGTCACCGTTTTCCATTTGTGTAACTAGTTCTTGCTTTGATCAGGCTCCACCTTTCCCCATGCCATCTAACCCAAAGGACTATGACAACATTTTCTAGGCTTTTAATTATTTCTATGGGTGGTCACTTCCCTGGGCAAATCATACCTTCACGTCATACCTTCATATCACAAACAGTTTCAATTGTAATAATAGATGAAGAAAAAATGCCAAGTTTAGCTTTAAACCTCCTCATGCCAGTCAATGCTTACCTTGAAACCAGCTGGGAACTCAACTTCAGCTGGTTTGCTATGGAAGGTGAAAGTTAATGTGAATTGGTTGTTTTGGATAGAGTGTTGAAAATTTAGAACTTCTGTCAATCTTCTAAAGCTGTTGTGTCCTAATAGCTAAATTGATGTAAAACTCGTAACAACTACATCTTTGTCTTCTTTGAGGAAACTTTTTGGATGGCTGTCACCAATAATTGGATGCAGTTATTGAAGACTTTTTTTGTATTGAAGGCATTGTAATTGAAACTGAAGTAATCGTAATTCAATACATAAAAATAGTGACTTAGCCCTAACTAAAAGCAAATGTAGCATAACATAATTCTGGTGTAGGTCCTGGAGATTTATTAAACCCAAATGCACAATAGGCGTGTTTTTAGTAGTAAAGAATGGGAAGTTCAAAAATGTTCCTTTGGTTTTAGGAAAGCATGAAATTGAAACAAGTAGGATTAGAGACCTTAAAAGATCTCTGAATTAAAAAAAATATGGAGCCATGTGATGTCCCAGAATGTTGCATATTATCGTCTGTGGGGATGTGGGTTCCAATAAAGCTCCCACTAAGAAGATGGTCTTCTAGAAAGATTTTTGACATTACAGCACCTGGTATTTTCATATCTGTTGCATATGATATGCTATGTTGATATTTTTTCAAACTCCATTAATTAAATTTTCCTTTTTTTTTTGCTATCTTGTTTTATCGGTATGGGAAGGGTGGAGTAAAGGGTAATATTTTATAACAGTGTAAAAATAATTACAGATTTTTCTTACTCTTTAGTTCATTATAAACCAGTAGAGAGTGCCTTTAGTCAATTAGCAATAATTCTACTTTCCTTTTTAACAAATGTTAATATCAGACTTTGCTTACACAAGGGATGCATTTTTTTCAATGGCTCAGCCAAAACATTTGCATTTCAAAAATAGGCATTAAAGCCCAACCATTGTGTAACTGCATAACAGAAGGCAGAGTCTAGACATGTAATGTATAAATATAGGTGCCTATAACGATTAAAAAAATTGCTTTCTTTACCATGGAACCTTCAGAACTATGTTAAGAAAACAATCTCCACAACACTTTGACTAGTGCTTGAATTTTTATATGATTGTCCATTAGTACTGCAAGGTGTTGTATATTTGGCAGGTTAAAAGCTTCTCCACCTTTCCTGGCAAAACTTACTTAGCCTTGGAAGATATTAAATTGAACACTATGAACAAACACTGTTAGCATTCTTAAAATAGCTGCTTTAACTCTTGCAACATAATAGGATGTCCACATAGCAGATTGCCTAAAATTAAATGGTGCATTCTCTAAAGAAAAAAAGTAAAATCATTTCCATTTATACCTATAATATATATATATATATATATATATATATATATATATATATATATATATATATATATATAATTACTTTAGGGTCCAGTCTATTCAAAAAAATTCTTGTGTAAGTTTCAGAGTGCTATTAACTAGAAAGGTCTCCAGTTTCACCAGATGGCATTAAAGGGGAGCTTTGCTCGATTTCAAGAGATTCACAACAGTAGCTGACAAGTGTCTGGCTGTAACAAAATACCAATTCTGGATGGACTGATTCCTTAACTTTCTTCAATGAGATATATAGTTCACTAAATACAGTTAGCTATTTTTTTTTTTTTAACTATTCCAATTATTTCTGACCCTGGGTTAGCTTTGCATCGAAAGCCGCTGGCCTGCAGTATAGATAAAACTGAATGCTGTTGAGAGATTTATTCCAAACTGTATACAACTGTTTTAGACTAGTCATTGGTGCACAGAACCAAGGCTTGTATGGAATAGGGCTTGACAAACTTAAGCTGTGTACACACGGCAAATTTTTCTCGCCCGATAATCGGTATCGGCCAATTATCGGGCGAAAATCTGCCGTGTGTACAGTCGGTCGTCGTCCATCGTCCGACGACCGTCCTGGCGGATCCATGGACGATGGACGACGACCGATCCTAATGAAAGGGAAGGTGCTGTATGTACAGCACCGTTCATGCATCGTGTAGTCCTTTGTCGTTGGAAAGGATCGTGAAAGATCCTTTCCAACGACAAACATTGCACGTGTGTACGCAGCTTAACTCTATGTGGGCTATAGGACGAATGGGGTAGGTACAGAAAGTTTGTACTTATCAAGTACTAACCAAAATAATCTCTATGTTAAGACTCGGGAAATGGTTTAAAAACTGTACAGTGTTTGGTTGTTTTCTGGCTTTTCTGTGTTGAGATTTTCTTTCTGTTTGATGGACAAATAAAGAAGCCAGGGAACAGCCCCTTAATGGAGGTTCAAATAACTGTAAAAATTTTGTAGACTGGTAAATGGTTAGAACTTCTGCCATGGTTTTATTGCTTCATGTTTCTGCTCAGCTCAGAAAAATGTGACAGCTGGGTGACGATCAGGCAGGTAAGAACAGTTATTACAGAAAAGACATCACCTGTCCCTTTCTGCAATAAAAACCTGCCTGGTCGTCATTTGATCAAAGCGAGAATCCATTCTACTTTAATACTTTCAGGTCATTTATTCAGCAGTATACAAAGTATTTAGCACTTGTATGTGCTGTTTAAAAAAATATTTTTTCAGTATGCAGATTAGCTGATTAAACAACCCATTTTTTTTAATGTTCCCAGATTTAATCGGGGATATGTAAATTTTCAAAGATCTGTTTGTGTGAAAAATATTATTTTGTATGCTCAAGGTTATTCTAGGATAAGCCTGAGTTTATTTGTGGATGCATCTATTTGCATTTAGTAGGTGTATTATATTTTATGTCTAAACATGTTTAGAAGAAAGTATGTGTGGGTTCTTTCAAACTTGGGAGCTATACAGCAAAACTAAACGGTTAACTCTTGAGATTTATACAGGGAGTGAACTCTTCATGCTACATAGTGGAAGTTTGATTTAGGCATCGTTGTAATACACGCCACTCCCTATTTTCTGTAAATGATTTGGGGACTGGGAATCTGCTGGTTATGTTGGAAGAGTTTTTTTGTGCTTCTCATCTATAGCCTGAGGGTAAAACGGTGGCAATATTTAGAAGTCTCTGAGAGGTGCTGAACACATTTAAATCTGCCTGGGAAGTTCAACTACATTGAAAAAAAATATTAGCCCAAAATCAAAAAGCATGTTTTACTGCAATATTTACAACCAGCAATCTGGGCTAATTATTTAAATGACAAATTATAAGTTAAATGACAACTCACATCATTCACCCAACCAGGCTTTCATTGACCCACCCCAGAGGTCCTTGGGTATTATTAATAATAAAAAAACAGGATTTATATAGCACCAACATATTATGTAGCGCTGTACATTAAATAGGGGTTGCAAATGACCGATAGATACAGACAGTGACACAGGCGGAGAAGAGGACCCTGCCCTGAGGAGCTTACAATCTAGGAGGATTCGCAGTACTATTTTACAGAACAGAGTTCTCGTGGCAGTAACGCTCAATGCAGCGATAGGGGTCACCTGCTGCCACCTCAGAAGAAGTACATGTTACATTGTAGGACTAAACTTGCCTCCTACTTTCTTGCACAGCCATCTTTACCTGCTCTATTTCCGGGTTTGGGATCTTTGGCCCTGTTAATTCATTTCATGTTATGCCAGGAATGTACACGAAGTATGCAGAGCTTAGTCTACATCCTAGAGAAGATTGTAAAAACAGGTAAAGTTGTCTTAGTGTCTATAAGTGCAAATATTTAAAGGTTATGTTTTTGTTTTACCTGAATTTGAAAGCTTTTCCTTAGATTAGGCTGGTGGTTTTAATTCTTGTATATGGCCGAAAACGCTTTTTTATCCTTAAACACAACACAGATACAACATCGAAGAATTTATACAGTGAATTACCGTTGTACAATATTTTTACCATTTAGCCTCCTCAGAACACCTTGAAAGGTTTGTTGTGTAAGCAGTCATTGGATTTTGGGTATGACATCAACATCTTAACTTTCGCACTTTTCTGAACGATCTATATAACCCAAACTAAGCCCTGCAGATGCTAAGCTGTAGCATTCGTCTGGAAGCCTGAACTGCTGGGAGCCGCATCTCTCACCGGGGAAATTTGTAAACCTCAAAATGACGTAATGTAAGCCTGAAGACTCCTCTAGGGAATCTATGAAAAGCTTGTCACAGAAGGCCTCTGGGGAATGATGGAATTAGGGTAATCTGGATGAAGTTTATGATCTCTGCATAGTAGCAGTGTTTATACTGTAGCTGTTTCGAGTCATTCTTTAAAGTAAGTCTGTGCAAGCTTGGGCAATTCAGGATGAGCAAAGAAATACAAAATCTGAGGTTACCATCAATTAAAAACCTTGTGTTATCAGATAATCCAGAATTATAGGTAATGGATCTGTAGTAAAACATTTAGTTTCTAAAAGATAACCTTATTAATCAGAAGATTCTCTTCACATTATAAGAGTATAGAGGCTTGGAGAGCAGAATAGGTAATATGGTATGTTCCCTACCCATTGTCTTTTTAAATAAAGTAGATATGTGGGCAAAATGCAAATCTATATTATCTAATATAAAATATGAAGTATATTTTTGAACTTTTTCTGAGGCTCCTTATAAAAATTCTTTAGTGTTCTCGCCTCTCTACACCCCTAGTATGAAGCCTATGAGCAATGATAACAAATTGTCCTTCCTCATGGCACTTGGTGCTTCCTTCTCGGGAACCTGTAGCTCATCAGACTATCCGCCAGACACATTTAGATGGAAACTACCCTTCCACTTACACTGCATAGTGTGAATGTTTGAGTATCACAGCAATCCACTTAACTGCTGCTGCCATGTTGAGACAATTGCAGAAAATAATGTTGACTGCTTTGGCTAAAACCTGGCCTGCCTGTAATAGATTTTCATCCACCTGTCGTGTTTTTACATCGAGGGCTAGGTAATCAGAGATATAAGTTGCGAGAGTTGAATCTTCTATTCCCAAAGGTGAAAATAAATTCAGGGAAATTGGAAACGCTTTAAGCACAATTTGTATTCATGCATGGGAAATTGAGGAATTGGTTGGCTAATGTCACTCCAGCTATTTTAACTTTCTGCTTGAGTGGGAGCTGTAAAGATTCAAATTTTAACATAGAGTTTGCATGGGACCTAACCACTTGCATGCATAGAGAAATAAAAAAATACAAGTATAACCTTTCTTGCGTAATTAGCTTATATAGAAGTGGAGGTGCTCAAAAAAGTGCACGTTAGTTGTAATAAATCTGTCTCAACCCACTCTATGGTCTTTGGCATTTAGAGAATGCTGTACTGTGACAACAGAGTTCCGGTAGAGATCCTGGTGTGCTGGTCATGTGATGTCACCAGGGCTGCAGCACATTTTACAAGACTACAAGGGGTAGGAGGGCACAAAAGTTCACAAAGTAAATGTTCTAAATTAAAGATGACTTCATTTATATTACAATAAATAAATATGATTTTTTAATTTAAAAAATATATTTAATTGTGTAAAAGACACATAATGGTCCTTTCCATAGCTGTATAATAATTATTTGAAATGTATCATTTACATTTAGTGTTTTTTATCTTTAGATATTTTCATAATGTAAGGCCTTCTTTGGTGTGCATTTTTTTTTCTAAGGCAGTAGAAACAAACATATCTGCAGTGCTACAGCAATGAAACCCCATTTACCATGAAAAAACTGCAATATTAAGTCATCCCTAAGGTGACTGCATATGTCAGTGTGCATTTAAACCCAAGAATAAAACTAGAAGTGACAACATAGCCACAATGCGATAACATTGACTCTCTATACTATATCCATTTGGTAGCAGAAAGTCACCTACCAACAAAGACAAAGGCGTTCTCTAATCCTAACACTTCCTGATATCATTTTATCTAATGTTGCAGAGGGCAACAGACAAAACATGGCACTGGATATCTGGCACTTCCAACAATTAATAAAAACACTTTATGACAGCAAAAAAGAGAAGTGCATTGTTGAGATTTAGATATACTCTGCGGGTTGGTAGCATGCCCGTGCTTTACTCGCTTTGAGCTCTGCTTGCAGCAGGACATCATCATCATTAATCTGGCTCTGCTCATGACATTTCATAAAGTGTAAAGCCAAACTTTTCTTTTTTTATTTGCCTTGGAAGCACGTGTTCCTTCCTGTGCCTCCAAAGGTCCAATGCTGGCCATCTAGTGGTTTATATATCGGTGAGACTTAACATTCCATTCATTTTAAACATTTAATATAATGCAAATCTATTATAAAATGAGGAATTCTCAATGATGTTCGATGATCAATATTCAATTCAATGTTAATTGCGAATTCTTGTGTTTGTGCTTCTCGTTAAATGTCGATTTATTTGCCTGATATATTAAAGCTCTGCAAGACTGGGAAAGATAGACTATCATGGGGGAATTTGGGTGATCCAACAGACCTGGAATAAATTTCCTAAAATCATTTGCTATTGGTTGGCATATGTTTTTAGTTCTGGACCTGATCCATTCAAAGTTTTCTGGAGCACCCCGGTTGGAGACCTTAAATTACCCCCTGTGAGTTTACCGGCACTAAAAACAATGCACCCGTGTGAATGATATCCTCTTAAAAAAAAAAAAAAAAAAAAGTGGTAGGCAGGAAGGCTGTACTAGTTTGTAAATATTCTTAATCCCTTGTGTTTCCACTAAATTCAACTAATGAAAATATGAATGAATAAATGAAGAAAAAACAGCATATACAGAACACTAAATCCACTGATGATCCAGAGAAAGGCAAAAAGCATTAAAGTGTGCTCCAACAGAAAGAAATTCCTTCTATTAAATATGAATCACATCCAGCAGTTACAAATCCTGCGAGCAACTGTGTTTCCTAGTGATAGCTGCATGAACTTTGCCACCAATAAATAAAAAAATATGGTGGTGTATGGTGGCACTTTTTGCTGTGTAAATTGCATGTGTGGGTGGGTTACACAGCACTGACAATATATTATTCTGTTAAAACTGAATCTGTCACTTTGCCCATTTCCTACTCAATTCCCACAAGAAAATGGTTTTATATATATTTTAAATCAGAATTCCAACCAAAAATAACACGATAAAGATAAATAGCTCATAAATATACAACAAAAAAACATTTCCTGCAATATTTACCTTACTCCCACACTTCTTTTTTTTTTTTTTTGCCCTCAGTCTAAGTAAGGTTCAGCGTTATTTACCCTACCTCCTCCGAGCCCAGGTCATCCTGGACCCTTAGCTGGACCGTGTTAGTGGAGGCAGCACATTGACAGACTATTAGCATACTTTTTGACCTCACATGAACCGAGTGGCTTTTTGTGCTGTTTTCTCCTCTGCCACCCCAGCCCAGATATACAGGGTCTGCTGGAGGCTGATATCGAGTTAACTTCCAACACTACTTGCAATAAAACCTAGGGTTTATATATTATAAAGACTTTGTCATCAATTAAAAAATTGCAGGTAAATGCACAGAAAATTCAAATATTTTAAGAAATGTCTCCTCCTATGTACCTGTTGGAAGAGCCGCAAGGAGACATTCTATAGAAAGTCATTTAAGTGACAACCCTGGGTCTGCTGACATCACTTTCAGTATTGCAGGACCCAGCAACAGTCTCAGAGATTTTGGATATCTTCACAAGAAATCTTTAGAGGTAAATAACCCTCATTGCACGTTATATTTTGGGAAGAATTTTGTTGAAATAAATGGTTTGGCTGCAGGGTTTCGTTAAACACAGTGCATTTATTTCTCTATAGCTGCTGCTGACACGACGGTGACCTTGTATGGGAGACGCTCCTCAATGCTTCTATTCACTAGCTGCTTCTTTTCTATTACGATTTTTGGTGAAAGCTGTAATTTTTTTGTTGCGGCTTCATGGAAAAAAAGAATGAACTTTTCATAAACCCCCGGCAGCTTGGATGAGGAAATGTGACCATTGTTCTTCCCGAATGCTCCACCTTATCATGCTGAGAATTCTAAGTAACAGAACATTTACATTCACATACGAGTATCAGTAGAACATAGGAAACATGTCATTTCATATTGCCTTTTGCTTTTTCTTCCTCCCTACTATTTTAATATGTTTTTCTATTTTTAGTTATATTAAGAGACCTTGTCACCTATTCCAGGGGAAGTGACTGTGTTTTTTAAGGCCTTGATGTATGGCCCTGGTCCAGTGATCAAATACCAGGCCCAATGTGGCATGGTGGAGGAGTTGATGTCATCTTGGAAGCTCCTGCCAAATGAAGGAAATATAGGGTATTATTGTGAAGGTGGCAATTAGTAGTTAGCTCCTGTTGGATAAATCCTATATGTCCTAGAGTAATGTAGCAGCTGGTGGAAAGAACCACACTGCCCAACCTACCTAGAAGTGTTGGGTATCAACAATACCCAGAGCTCCTCCAAAGATTGCAAACCATCTACTGGAAAGTTTGAAGCTTTTTCTTTTACTGGGTACCAGTGGTTTGAAAATGCAACAATGGAGTAGCTTCAAGAGACATCCACAGATGAACTGAACCAAGGGTTACAGGAAATATGGTACAGTTAGGAAATGTCATAAAAAGGAACAAATGTAGTTAATAGCTGTGTAAATGTCACATTTCAGTTTACCAACTTCATTGTTTACAGAGAATTTTTATTATTTACTAGATAAACCTATCACAGTTTAATGAAAAGTGGTATGGGTTTAAAGTATTTTTTCAGTAAATACCAGCCATTCTGATTTAAACTATTCTAGATTACCCATCCACTTCAGTTCAGCTACTTGGTTATATTGGTAAGACAGTTGCAACCTGTAAGGAGCTGTGGCAGAGCTTGAATCCTCCATACTATTACATACTGCGTGGCGAGCCCATGTTGATTTGTGTAGGGCTATCTCCCAAGTGTCTCCAGACCTCTCTTGATTCATAAAACACACCACTGTAGTTTGCATTTTGTAACACAAAGGAAAAGATTCATGATACCAACCCTGAGAGATATGACACCTGCTCTCAAGAGTGGGTTGGAAGTAATACTGCAATGATTTACAAGCAGAAATAGGTTAAAATTTAATTGGAAATTCTTCTTGATGTCCCAGTTAAAGTTTAAGGATCCACAGGTGTAGATCTCACCTGGTCTTAGTCGTTATAATTATTACATATCATTTATATAGCGCTGACACGGAGCGCTTTACAAAGTCCATAGTAATGTCTCTAAAAGAGGGTCACAATCTAATGTCCCTACGATAGTCATATGTTTTTAAAACAGTCTGTCAATTTTGGGGGGAGCCAATTACCTAACTGCATGTTTTTGGAATATGGGACAGATTGAGATTCAAACCTGAGACCTAGCACTGCAAAGACCAGAGTGCTAACCTTTGAGCCAACGTGTGGCCTTAGTTGAGTCATTACTGAAACATATGATTACATTTCTACCTGCTTCTAGAAGGAGTCATCATTACATGACCAGAATGACACATTCCAAAGGGCTACGTTATCTGGCAGGATATCCTTGAGGCAGTACTGGATAAAAACCCCTCCCTTTTGTCATTTGCATTCTACTGTGAAGATTTCCATTATCTTCCTGACCTGTAGACACAACAGGAGATAAAAGGATATAATTCCAAACTTAAGCTGCGTACACACTTCCAATTTTTGTCGTTGGAAAGGATCTTTCACGATCCTTTCCAACGACAAGGGACTGCACGATGCATGAACGGTGCTGTACATACAGCACCGTTCATGCTCTATGGAGAGGGGAGGGGGAGAGCGACGGAGCGGCACCCTGCTGCGCGCTCTCCCCTTCCCTTTCATTAGGATCGGCTGTCATCCATTGTCCGTGGATCCGGCAGGTCGGTCGTCCGGACGATGGACGACACCGACACGACACCGACTGTACACACGGCAGATTTTCGCCCGATAATTGGCTGATGCCGATTATCGGGCGATAAAAAACTGACGTGTGTACGTAGCTTAAGGGAAATCCACTCTTACACAATTGTAAATTATACTTCTTTGGACGTTTACACCTCTCTTCCCTTGTTCTTTTTCCTTTCACTATCCCAGTGACAGTGATCACCAGAACCATTAAAAGTGAATCTCCCCAATAAGCCTTATTTTGGCTGTTGTGTTCTCTGTTGTGTGGAGACAATTTGATTTAATAGGATTAAAAGCATGTGCAGTATAGTAGTCCTCCTATGTGGATTTACAAAATATGAAATTCTCCTAAGAGAGGTAATCTTGATCCTGTTGTATTGTACCTACATTGTCCATTGACCGTTTTGGATCAAGTACTTTGAAAGTTCTCCATACTGCCCTCTCTTATTTCATATTCACTGACTAATTACCATTCCTAAGGAGCAGTTTAAAGATGTTGTCCCCCACTCCAACTTCCAAGTGTCATTTGGGGCTCACTTGTAGTATATCTGTAATCAGAGTAATCTGTTAAATATAAAGCCTTTCTCCTTTAATGAGGCGGCCACAAATTTCACAGGAATAATAGGAAATCATCCAACTCTTAGGTTTGTTCTGGTGACAACTAAATTGGACGGGAATTTCCCTCTTGTTGGAGTGACCTTCTCCTATTTCCTGCTCCATTTCTAGCACAGGCAGTGAGTGGGAAATCTCTCTGAAAGGACACTTTCAGACACTGTCAGAATAATAAAGAAACTGTCAGGGGTCATAACTGTTCCCCACTCTGTCCAAACTAAAAAAAAATGGCTTTGCATAAACTTAGTCTATTATGATTGTCTTTATTTTTCTCTTGGTAAAAGTAGAAGTAATCCCCTGCATGTTATCAGGTATTCTGCATCTAAAAACCAAGTTTGTAGTCTCGGTTTACAGTCTCTTCGTAAATGTAATCTCTTTTCTTAAACTGTTGGCTAAACCTATTTTTTACAAGCAGTAATTGACCTGGACAGCCATGCTGGCAGATTTGGATGACCATTGTTTCGCCATCTGGAAATGTTAAAGGGCATAATCTGTCATGGTTTGCTGGGAATATGCAGTTGGCTGTGGCATTTGGTAATTACCATATGTTTGATTGGCCATCTGAATCTAAGGTTATCTCTTTAGATTTTTTTTTAAATGTAGTGAGTTAAACTTATATTTTGTAAATCAGTTATTTGTTTTGCACATTGGTTTACAGGATCATGTGAAGCAGGACCTGGTTAAAGCCCAACTAACACAACAAAAATAGGGCTAATAGGAAATACATTTAATAGAAAAAGTGTATGGAAAAATATGCATTGCAATACACTGCATTACAGCTACATCTCTAAATTCAGCCATATAGAGAGTCAAACAGATGTTACTATGCGACACTTAAAGTGGAAGGAACAATAGATTCCAGAAAATATTTGGTAAGGATGTAATTGAGAAAGAAATCCTTATTAAGAAAGTCAGGACTTCTGGTAATTACTGAACAGTTTTATGGTAAATTATGACCTTGCTCTGTTATCTGTGGTTATCTGTGTTCCTTTGATTAAGGATTTGATACCAAGAGTACATGGGTGACATTGCAGTTGGCAAATGAATGGAAAGGGATGGGCGATGGACCATATAGTTCTGGAGGAGAAGACGACGTAAAGTGGAAGTAAACCCGCAATATTCACCTCTCCCTGTTCTCTCGCAGGTTGCCACCATCTTCCCTTTTTTTTCCTGTAGACTATCTTCGGCCTTCTTGACTGTCCTTGCTTGATCAGCAAAATTTGAAGCTGGGTGGTGATCAGGCAGGTAAGAACAGTTATTGCAAAAGGGACATTGTCTGTCCCTTTCTGCAATAACTAACTGCTTGAATCACTAACGTTCAAAGTCCCTTTAATCCCACATGTAATCCATTAGTTTTTGAAATTGAATGGGATCAGAAAAGCTGCTCTAGCCTCCATGGCTTGCTTTGTGAAATGCTATGTGGAAGGGAAAACTAAATGATTTTTGAACAGCAGAGGATTCCAAGTAAACCAAAAGTAAGGTATGACAATAGTTGTTACCAGGTGGTCGAAGGTAATTCAATGTGGTGGATCACTAAAATCAGATGTCGGGGGACATCTGTAAACACCCCATATTTTTACCAGAGACCATTATGGATGGTGTAGAATCCTTATAGCTGGAGATGAGCTTTGCCTGTATTTTCAAATGCCTCACGTGTAAATACTTCAATTTGTCTTGTAAATTGATCTTCTATGTTCCCCTGTAAAAAAGAACTCAGACTAAGGTGGGTTGCAGCATTAGAAGCTAGTTAGGCTTCTCAGTATATACATTAGGTGGAAGTAGAATTGGCAAATCGAACTAGGAAGTGGGTGACCCAACTACATTGCTTAACTACAGCAGAGAGTAGTGAGGTCACGAAACTGGCTGAGGTTTCTAAATGTCAGGACCAAATAGGCAAACTTACATATCTTATCAGAGTAAACAGTTGCAATTTGTGTATGTGAAAACATTACTTAGCTGTTCACCTGAGGTTAAGCTTTTGAAAAATGCCCTTTCATGTAAAATAAGATTTATTGAGAATATTCTTACAATCTTATACCTTCACTTGAGCTACTTCTCATTTTCTTTTAAGCACTCCTCATCTTCAGAGATTACCTGACTTTTTTAGGTCTGTTTTGCAATAATTCTTCATGCGGGCAATGTTTTTTCCTTTCTTGAATGTTTTTTTTCTTTTCTCTTCTGCTTGTTCTTTCTGGGTAAACTGATCCTGACAGCTGTACCTCTTGAGATCTTGTTATTAGTCTGTTTAGGCAGCTTCCAGTCCAAAAAGATCATAATCTGCTCAATTATAAACGTTTATTTTCTGAATTGTTAGCAATAAATAACACTTGAGGAGGATCGTTACTGATATTTCAGCTATGAGCATTTTGCTGCATATGTTGTGCTCACCGCACAGGCAGCTATTCCAAAAAGCGAGTTTATTTTAAACTTTCATGTTTATAATAACGTTTCACCATAACAGATTGAATTATTTACTTTTTTTAACCACTGAAGTCTGCTGGACACCATTATAACAGTCTGTCACTTACTTGACAGTAATGGGTAATAAAACAAAACCTGGCAATGCCATGTGTAAACATAAAGGTTTGATTGCTACCAAATGTTAATGATCATCTACTAGAAGCTCATAAATTCGGCTGATGCATTCTACCATGACTATGGTTGTCCGTAAGATCCTAGACACCTCAACAACACATGATGTATTGAAGGGCACTTGATTAGAAAAGCCGCAAGTATTGGATGGACCTGAATATATTCAGCTTGTACATTCATGCAGCTCATGAATTGGAGGCCCCAGAACGGAACACCAGATTGTTACCAGTAAGGTCAAGAAAGCAGGCAGCTGATGATGCATACTTGTTTCTGAGAGTGCAAGATTTTAATCTGTCACCCTCAGTTTAACTTTCATTATTCAGTGACCAACTGGAGTAGAATAGGTATTCAGAAAATCAAGCTTCAGAAGCTTCTTGCTTGTTCCAGGATGTCAAATAATGATTTGAGAATGGGGGTAAATGCTTACATCTTCCAAAATAAGGTCAACAATGGCAGCCCCCCTAACTTTATGGTAAGGGGTGCCTTTGTCTGCCATGCCGACCCAGAGTTCCATGGAACCCTAAAAAGTTACATAGTGAACTACACATTGATCCACAAGTCCTCTAAAGTTCATGAGGGATTCTTTTGGTAGTAGCCCAGTGATCTGAATGGCAATAACCATGAGGTTCTGGTGCAGATGTTTCTATACTGGCCACCCATGTAACCCTTTTTTTTCCCTTTAATGTATTGTTACTAATACAAGCTGAAGCCCTTTATACCAAATAAGGGTTCTGACAATCATACCTCTTACGCATCCTCCAACTTTCTCAGAACTAGATATTTCATATCAGCAAGGTTACTTAGGTTCCACTTAGTGGGGATCTTCCAAAATCCCAAATGTAATTGTTGATGGATGTCCAGTTGGGCTTTAAAGATCATACATACCTACTATGAGCTCCTATTTCAGCGGTTCCCCAAGGGTAGTAATATTATTAATGTTTATTTATAGCATGAGGAGTCTGGTGCACCAATGGTATTTGGCATTAGATGGAATATAATATAAAAGATAACAATATTAGGTAAAATGTTTGAAGAACCAAGTGTCCCATTCGGTATTCCTTAGTGGAGGTATGAGACATTGCTACTTTAATTATCAACACATGACTAGCTAAAAATGGGGTGATCATAAGTGCTGCTAGAGGGAACTCATTCTTTGTAGACTGCCTGGAATCTGGGCGAATAGTGAGCAGTGAACCAGCAGTTGCATGCAACAGTTTCCAAAATTTATGGGCAAGGTATGATAGTTGCTCTTTGACCTTCTCATCCAGGCAGAAGAGCTCAGTGCTAGTGCTTTTCACATTACACAATGCAACATTCATCTGGAGTTTTTTATGTCCTGCTGATGTGTCACAAGTTTTCGGGCCACACATTGTCAACAACTCAAAACTGTACGTTAGGTTTGGAGGATTTTCTAGGGGTTAAGGTTAGGATAGATCCAGGATGAGTATCAATCAGCTGTTTTATTTTTGCTAGGGTTTTTTTTTTTAAAAAAAGGATTCCTTTTTATTATCTTTTCATATCTGCTTATCAGCCACCTTGCTTTTCATTACGACTATTTGAGTGGCTGGAGACCTTGAATTAGGCCCTCTAACAATGACTGGAGGTGACCGGACATCCCTTATAAGGAAAAGCAGAAATTTAATTTGTGTTTATCAGCATGAAGTCACAACTGGGCTGCAATCCAAACTTTTCTGGGGATTTTTTTTACACTACAGTTAATAAATCTTGGTATTAAGTGTTTTTCCTGCATATACACTACAAGTGGTTGTGTCATTCTATATTTCATTTGTTGTGTGACGGTTTTGGCAGACTGCAAATTGTAGCAGTAAATGTATATGTTGATATTGTACAAAAGGAATGTCTGTAGGCTTTGTTGAGTTGAAAAAGATTAATATGAATTTTTCTAAAGTAAAGAAAAGCTCTCTGAAGCTGATTTCACTTTTAAAGGGGAACATAACCCTGCTTTATATACCTGTCCCCTTTCCCTTGAAGGGCGTGCCATCTACCATCTTCTTTATTTTTAGGATGATGTAACTCCTGCAGCAGCGTGTAGGAGTTCATTAATTCCCAGCATGCGCAAAGGAAGCCGGGAATGCTGGTTATCCTGGATGCTGCTTGCATGCGCATCTTAAGTTTTTCACCCGGATCTCCAAACTATCAGGCAGATAGGAAGGATTTTTGAAGAAAGAACATCACCTCTGCAATATTAACTTGCCTGATCATGGGTTCTTAAAAGTATAACTTCTGTGGAAGTTCTTCTTTAAGGGTTTGACTTCTCTGACTTTAGGACTTTATAAGGACCACTTGCCTTTCCCCTGCACGATGAGATTACCTTAGTGGTTAGTACTGGGAAATTGATAAAGAAATAGTGCAATCAATTTATATTTTTATTTTACTGTTAATACTATGGAAAACCACACGGAATGAAACAGTCTATGAAAATATAATTTGCACCTAGTTGATCATTTATATATGATGCGTTTATGTGTATATATTTATATTTTTATATATAATCTCCATATCCCTTGAGACAAGGAAACTCTTCACTGATGGAGTGAAAGTAAACATTTTCAGTAGACTTCACCTCTTTGTATAACAGATTTAATGCATGCAACAAAGGCTTCCTCCAAAGGGAGCCTCAGGCAGGAATAATCCTATTAAAAGGAGAAGAGAGGGATTTCAGAAAGCAGGGTCATGAAGTACATCTGACGGAAACTAAAAATGTTCACTGAAAACTAAAGGAAAACCCCTCTGTATACAGTTAGTGGTAAATGTGCTGAATATATTTATTACTGAAATGTGTATTCAACCATACAAACTAGTTTCCTCAGCTAACCGCTGGTCACAGATCAGAACACTGGTAAATATTTGATGCAGAATTCCAAAAATCATGGTTTATACCCTTGGTATCCCCTTGGCAGATTGCCATGCATTGTATTCTTCAACGGCAACTCTTACAGAGGGATTATTGATAAGGTTAATTGTATACCATGCTTGCATATTATATAGTGGGACACCTACTTGCTGTTGCCTTTAAAATCCTTGTGATGTAGTGACAATGAGGGAGCACAAATGGAAGACAGAAGAGGTTTAAATTAGAAGGTTCCTTAAAAACAACAGGGCATCAGGGCAGGTTTACCAGGTATTATTTTAAAGAAAGCTGCAGATTCCCTTTAATATATAAAATTTACAGTTACATGGTAAAGTTTACCATATATGAGATTTCATAATAATCTTGTTCACATTTTGATCACATTCACTTTTTTTTTTTTTTTAATAAAAAAGGACAAATCTTTAAAAAGATGTATCTAAAAAAAATAAAAATGTCTTAGAACTGGAATGACAGTGCAGGTTAATCATCGCCGCACACAGACACATCCTGCAATGAACCGGAAATAGACCTTCGCTCCAATTCACTGAACATTAATACGGATCTTCTGACACAAATCCCGGGAAAATGCTTAATGCTAGTGTCTCACTGTTTGAGATCTGTGCATTTATCTGAGCCAAGAGCAAACACAGAGGAAATTTAATCTTAAAAATGAATCTACATGTATAAAATTACATTAATTTATGCTAGGATTAGTTTTCCAAATGGTTTTCTTGCTTGAAAGTAGTCAGTGAGCGTTGGATAATATGTGCCAGAGTTACACGGGCTTTATTTATAATATTGTTAAAGTAGTTATAATCCCACAAAGTTTTTTGTTTTTTTATTACTGAGACAGCTGGGAATGTGTGGTCTTTTCAGATGTGGTAAGGTATATGAAAACCCAATAAAAATCTCATATGAGAGTTTAAGCATGTTAATAAAGTTTTAAAGTAAATTCTAATTTTATTTTAAATCCATAGCTTTTAATAAAGAACCTTCTGTTAAACAGGCTAGGCCTTTGTTCAGACACTTACTGGTATAAGGTGACAACACCATCTTGGCTTTTGTGTTGTTCTTCTGTCACATGGTCATTGTACAGAGACTATACATCATGCAAACCTGGTCCACCTTTTTCATCAGCAGGCAAACCATGGTGAGAAATGCCATGCAGACATTGCTACAGTGCATGTGGTAAAGAAAAGGCTGCAAGAGGGCTTGGATTAATCAATATTTGTGCTTTGCTGTTTCTTCTCACAATGAAAGTCTATGAGTCATCAGTCTCATTAAACTTCATGTGTGCCTTACACTTCATTTTAACGTTTGTGAAAAGAACATTTACTACTTTAATACCACCACCACCTCTCCTTCCATGATTGCAGCCTCTCTTGCTGAGTACGTACTATCTTCAAGTGGAACTAAACCTAAAAAAAGAAAAATTAGGTTACCAGGATTTTGGCAAAGGAGACATCAAAGTCTCATTTGCTAAAAAAAAAAATCCCTGGCTCCTGGTGGGTTTTTGTTATATGCTTACACTTAATGGAATATGCACCAATACTTGTAAAGCCCAGCTATATATATTGCACCACCAAGTATAGACCCAGATGATGGCACAGTGTAACTCCTGGACATGCAGAAACTATGAATGTGATTTTTTTTTTTAGTCATCCAAGAAGATGGCCTTGAACTTGGAACACACCACAGTGAGGATAGCAGCTTCAGGGGTTGCAGCAGGAGACAAGTTTCTGGACCTCTCATCACTATGGGCTGCCAACAAAAAAAAAGTCTGTGCAATAATTGTATTGCATACTTAATGATTATGGCCAAAGCATACTCACAGGAGTGCCAATTTATTTTCAGCTTTAATATGGCCCTGTTGCCACCTGAAGAATAAAGGCTTGCTTATAAAGGCCACCTACTCCTATTCTTAGTGCGCATGTGCTCCACAACCCCATTTGTTTCCGTCCGTGAGTTCTAACTGGCTTTGCTTTTATGCAAACTGAATCTTGTATGTACAAAGCCTAATTTTAGTTTCTATCAATTAAAATAAACTTAAGATAAAAAAAATTGAAAATGTGTTTGTTAGTAATGGATTACCTAGTAATGATATTTCTGCAATTTCAATGCTTAGTTATCCAGCCACTGGACTTGAGACTATCCTATGGTGGAAAGTTGAGCACTGTCTTTGTGATGTGTCTGTGAACATTTGTGTGCAGTCTGTAACTTTTTCGGGGGACGGTTTTCTCAGAATTAGTTTTGGATTGCCTACATTTTTTTTGGTTGGTTTGTACAAACAATTGTTTTGGTAGCTGAAAAATAATTAGCATGGCCTCTCAAATCCCAAGGTGCCTGCGGTCTCTATGTGAGCAGGTAAACAGTTTAAATAAAGCAGAGCTGCACACCTGCCAACTCAGGTTACATAATTATTCAATAACAATTACAGCTAATCTACCTTCAATATTCATGCTTCTCTCCAGGATGACCTTTGTCCCCAGCAAAGTGTCGGACCCGTGACTGCTCGCAGATAAATGACGGACTACCATTAGTACTAATACACAGTTGATAATTAACTCTCAAACCTATTATGTGACAGAGTTATTAAGCTGCCGCTGGCCTGGCTATTGTGGCCCAGTGTAGAGAGCAGCAGGTGATCAGCTGTCCTACAACCAGGCTACGGCATTGACAATGACACGTGGGAGTTTCTATCATATAGAAATGTACATTGGATCCTTCAGGGAGACTTTACAATTTTCGTATTATAACTGGAATAAAGTATCCGGGTTGACCGACGGACATTGGTGAATTTAGGCAACAGTTTATTTAGGGCTCCTTTCTGTGTTGGGGCATGCCATAGAGAGCAGAAATAGTCATACATTACATGCTTTTATTTCCTGCTCCACTTTGCCTAGCCACTTTCCTTTTTTATAGCAAAAATGTTAGCAATTTACAACTAAATTACATGTTTCCTGATTTACTAGTCAAGAGATTTTTAATACTGTGCTGTCAGTTTTTTGGTTTACATGCATTTTCTGAAATGGCCAGAAAGATAACACACAAAGAACCTGATTTATAAAACAAATACTACAAGAATGGAGAAGATTGACTATCATGGAAGAACCTGACTGATCCAACAAACCTTGAAAGGATTTCTTAATTATTTACTATTAGTTGGCAAATGTTTTAGTCCTGGACCAGATCGGTTCCAGGTGTGCCGGATCAGCCAGGTTCTTCCATGTTGATCTTTCTTCTCCAGTCTTTGAGAGCTTCAATAAATCAATCCCATAAAGTCATCTTCCTGGTTTAGCAGTCCAGCTCCTGTGTCACCTCTACAATGAGTTGGGACCTGGAAAGCATGTTTTTCCCTGCTAGGGACACAAGTGTACTAAAACAAATGGCTAGGTAAAATTAGATAGGCTTTAGCAGTTTTTAATACATGTGTCTGAACTGTGTATTTTGTAGTTAGTCGTAGTTAGTGTAGACTTGAGATGATTGAATCCTGTTCAGGAATCAGAAAGACAGGCAGAAATCTTGTTGTACTTTTCTGGGAGGAACGTTAATTGGAGAGGTTGGAAAACTTGTTCGACCACGTTTGTTTTCTATTAATATAAGCTGTGATGATAGTTTATATCTGCTGCTCACACCCTTCCATTCTTTATTTCCTTAAAACACAAACTTTCGGGGAACCCCCAATAATACATAGGTTGCAAAAATTAAATAAAGTTTAACTACGGATATCAAACTGCTACAAAACAAAACCTTAATATGTATTGGCATTTACAATACTTGGATTTTTTTTTAAAGTTTTGAGCACCTTTAAAGGGAACCTATAAGACTGGGATCACATGAGCGGTGGGAACAGTGGTTCATGTGTTATTCAGGTCGACGGCTCCGACCCCCATGCTCGTTCAACGTGACTGAACAGTTGTGCTGTTTGGATAGGCAGTGAGCAAGTATTAGTAAACTGGCCCTATTCATTCCTTTTGGGTGGCTGAAAACGAGATGCCACAAGGAGCGTGTTGATGTTAGGCACGGTTATCTGTGGTAAGGAAGTAGTAACCACCATTCTTCGCAATGGCCAACAACTCGAAGGTTATTTCAAGGGTTCCTCCATGTTGAAAAGGTTGGGGGAGGCTGTATTGGAGTGTATGACATATTTGTGCAGTGTATATACCAAACCATTATATATTTCCTTTGGTACTGGAATATATGGGAAGCTTGGGTTGATTGGGAAGATTAGGCGTTTTAATATTTAGACTTTAAAGTTGTCCAGGTGCAGAAGAAGACTGCTAGCAGAAGGTAACAGACACTTTGCAGTAAGGCTGTGCCCTCCAGACAATGTAAAAGAAGAATCGATGTGTTTTAATGGAGTGTCTCAGTAATATTGGAGAAATCCCTTTGAATCTTACCACCAACACTGTAAACTTGGTATATGAAAGCCTTTTTCTAGGTTCTCATGTATTCCCCTGGTACAAGCTGTTACCATAGAAACCTGCGTTCTTTCCTGTAAATGCTGGACTTATTCAGAACCAACATCCAGCAGCTTTACAACTTGTCTTCAAGAATGTAATAATGCTGGTTTATCTAATGAAGAGTGACAGTGTACAATAGGGCTTTGTTGTTGGCAGAGGAATGAAGCTTTGTTCTGGCTCTATTAGTATCCAGGAACCAACGGCATTGATAATGCCTCAAGAATGGCAGCCGATCATGAGCCTGGCACTCTCCTATTACACATAAACCCCTGCCATTCTTCGTATCCACCAAGCTTCTTTCATTCCACTAATGGGTTCAGCTTAGTAGTATTTGTAGTTGGCCCCGGTCACTTTTTTTGTTTTTTTTTACAATTTCAGAATTTATTTTAGGAAGTTTTAACAAGAGCCGCAATAAAAGCCAAATAATAGGGCGAATTCAAAGCTATATGAACAAAAAATTAGTTAGCTTCTTGAGCCCACAGTCAAACTTTGAGGGTTACAAGAGAGCCAAGTGGAAGAGTGCTGTACAAAGTATGATTTACCCTTTTAAAGTGAACCTGTCACAAGCAAAAATTGGTAAAGTTGGTTGAGGTTATATGCAAATTATAATTTTCCTATAAAAGTCAATATTAGCGTCATTATTCCATTTCCCATAATAGTCAATGTTGGTCTCCTTTGGTTCCTTATTGATCACTGATCCTCACATTAAATATCAGATTGGGTTAGACCCAATGCTAGGTTTTTTATTGCTATGTCCCTATTAGAAAGATCCAGCCCTCCCTTTCTCCCCATGATGATTGGTATACATCTGCATGTGGGAGAAGATATAAGATAAAAAGAATAAAGGAAAATCTTTTAAGGTTAACATTTGTTCTAGTGATGACTGAATGATATATTAGAAATTTTCCTCTTATGTCCTGTTGTGTCTACAGGTTAGGAATTGAAGGGACAGAATATGAGTGGTAGAATAAATACCAGACAGTGATTCTAATCTTTTGCTTATTTTTTCCAAAATGTAAAAGTTTTGTTTTTAGGTGAACTCAAATGAGAAGAAAAAACTGTTCTATGATGTAAAAAGAGCAACGGCTAACATGAGGTTCCCTGACTCATTGTTCTTGGAGTCCCTGGTTAGAGCAGATGGATGGGACGTGGTAGTCAGAGGTTTGTGGGATCTGTCTGGCATACTTGCTATTCTGGAAGGATCTTATGTATGCTGGAAGAGTCTCTGAGACAGGAAAAATATGCTGACAACATTCAGCTGACAATGAAGTTATTTCCCAACTGAACTGTATAGACAATGAATCCGGATGACTGCAGGAAAGACTTGCCTTGAATTTTGTTGAACGAAAAGTGGGCAGATAATAATTGCTAGTACAGGGTGTCTGTGCCAGAAAGAAATTGGGAAAACTTTTTCTTCTTCTAGCAAGTATAAAACTACTGCAGACAAGAAAACCCAGTCTGAAAACAACTATTTCTAATTAGGAAAGAAAGTGCTAAAGACTAAAAGTCTACTCTTGACACGGTCTAATCTGTTAAGGTATATCAAAAAATTGAAACCTTGTACACCAAAACACATTTTTTTGTATTTATTTCCCAAATTTGAGGTTTAAAATGCAGTTACACTAATATTACATGGCATAGATACTTGCAACTGTAACACATTCTACAGGTTTTCTGCTTTCTGAAAATATTTGTGTGTAGGTGGGGGCATTTAGTACTTTTCATGTTCTACTATGTGTGTCCAATGACTTCAGTCTAGTGCTTTTAGCAGGAATTCTCTTCATGCTATACCAGGTTTATTTTAACCTAAAAATCAATGAAACACTTTGCTTGAAAATAATGAATAATTTGTAGATATTGACACGTTAAAAACCTTTCCTTTTATTTTCCCTATATTCTGGTTTGTTGAAGGCCAGTTTTTAGTTGTTGATGCTAAACTCTGGAGGTAGCCGCAAGAGCACAACCATTCTATCTCACCATTGTCCTACTCTATGGAAACATGATGAGCTACGCTTAAGTGAATGGGTATGGCTATTCCTAATAATAGATCCTATTGGGTTATCGGGCAAGCTTGGAGCAATTTAAAGGCAACCATGAATACAATTTGCAGGATGTCATTGCTGAGCTTTTCTTAAAAATTTATGGTGATCTTCAGGTTTCAGTAATTTAAGTAATTGATCTAAAATAAATGCTTGTTCTGGGTACACATCTTATAAAGGGTGTCCTTTAAAGTAGTACCTAAAGAAACTCCGTGATTTTGCCCATGTAGGGCAAAATGACAATATGCCTGCCAAGGCCCCCATACTCAAATCAATCTTGAGAAACCATTGATGTCGCTTTGCCAGTCATGTATTAGTACTTAGGCCTAGTAATTGGTTAGTAGACTCCAGTAGTGTCTCAGGGAAAAGGGTCAGCCAGGTAATATGGCGGATGTAATTAAAAGAAGAATGGCTTGGGATTTAGGAAGGAGATGCTCTAATGTGCATGGGCAGGGTGAGTCCCTTTTTAAAGCTAAACTACATGCAAACCCCTAATTACATAGTACAATACACATTAAAACTGTTTGATCTTCCAAAAGATTGGCAAATGTGGCCACTATAGTCATTCATACACCATTATCAAATCCAATATGTCCACACCATTTGATATTGAAGAGCTATAAACATCCTTATGACTTCACCCCTGAGCTGTCTGTTCTCATCAGCCTGCTAGCTTGATGTACAATGCTGTAAGATCCACTCTTTCCTTTCCTAATTCTATTTCTTCTGAGCTTGAAGCTTCAATAGACCAATATAAAGGCAATCTGCAGTGCTAGTCAAACAAATACATATCTGATAAAAATAAGATAATTTTATATCTAATACTTTTTTGCTTTAGGATTAATTTATACAAAACAGCCCTATATGTCATTTTTATTTGTATCTTCCACCCATGAATCCATCTATCACTGTTCTACAGCACAATATATATTTAAAACATTTCCTGACTCATAGAGCCAGCAGGATTAAAACCCATTTATTTGGGCTGGGTTATAAAAAAAAAAAAAAATCATTGTTCAGGTATGAAAATTGTTCGAGAACTTCCTATCGATATCCTAGAAAACCCTATGAGGGGACTCGCACCAAAACTTGTGCTGCTCAGGAATTCTCTCCTTTTTATATTTTAATTAGGAAGGCGATCAGATACACATATAGGAAAAAATTGTAAAATCCATTAAACAGAAAAGAAATTTGATTTGTTTTGTATTTAAGAAAAACAAAGTGTTTTCTTTGCTTTCAACAACCATATGCTCGTCATTATTGGGCTTTCTTTCTTCCCACACTTTCTCAATGTGTTTTTAAACAAAAATTAGCCTGATTGGAGAGTAATGCAGCTAAAACAGCTTTCCTCCCGTTATTCTACATCTGTGAGTTGCCTCTCCCCTGGCATCATTCCTGATGATGATTGATGGTTTACTGCAAAATTGATATCAATATTTAAACAGACAATGTGGTTTGCCTTAAGGTTATTTAATGGCTGTTTCAACCCTGCAGTGCTTATTGGTAACCTTTAATGCCCATTTTCCCCTTCTTGATGCCTTTATTTTAACCCCTTTCTTCTTAGTGCCCAACTTAATTTCTTGTTCCCTATGAACTGCCAGCCAATGGGAATTCTCCCATTCATTTACACTGTTAACTGGCATAGCTATGTTGCTTAAACTGCAGATGGCGATCCCACTGGTAAGGGAGTTCTTCTTTCTGCCTATTTATTAAACAAAGAACAGGAATTCCTTCACTCGATACATTGATCAAGAATACCCTCACTTTAAAGAGATGAGCGTTAATCTAATGGCTAATCAATTAAAGATATCTTGAGGTGTATGGCCACCATAAGACTTCAGATGTCTTTTAGGCTCGGGGATGGAGATGGTTGCTTTGTGCCCTGCATAGTGTTGTGAAATTTGTTGGCATTTTATTAGTAAACACACAAGTAATCAGGCAAAACAATGACTACTATCTCCGTATCGGTTATTTTAAATGGCTTGAACCTGAGAAGTTTCTATGTAGATTACCTGGGCAATCGAGATAATTTTATTCAGCTGCATTTGCTGACTTTTTCCAGAACGGCTTGGCAGGGAAAAGTTAGCATCATGTGAAGAATTGAAAATTGGCCGAAAGGTTCTTCCTATGAAAATGAATTCTGATAAAAACGTCTTTCTGGCGCACTGTGCAGGATTTTCATCAGAATGCAGCTTGTATTCTGCAAGCACCATGAACATTAAAATGTATTTTATTTTGGAGTGGTTCTGGCTATTTCAAATAGAATCTACTCTAAAGGACGTTTTGTTCTGTGCATTATTGTCTGGCATAATCTGAAAAAAAAATACTCTCTCAACTCCTTATTGCCTCTGCAGGTATTCTACTTTGCCCAAAGTTATGACATCAGGGGAAAAAAAAGCTCTAGATCCAGCCATGTTGCCTGGTTAGATCATACCCTGTTCAGAGGGAAATCTGTGTATGTCAGAAGAAAAGGCATTTGTCACCTGTCACCACAGTCTTCCTGGTATGTTGGTAATTCAATTAGAGGCTTACCATCTTCTCTTACTGCATAAAAAAAAGATTTCTTCTTACAACAGTTACAATTCTTATTCATTTGCTTTTTCCCGCCAATCTAAGGAGCCCCTTTTTCCATTAAACCCTTTTTCCACTGTCTAACTATATAGGAGGTCCCTTCTCTCAATGTCCACCCATATAGGAGGACCCTTCTCCCACTGCCCACCCATCCAGGAGGACCCTTCTCCCACTGCCCACCCATCCAGGAGGACCCTTCTCCCACTGTCCACCCAATTAGGAGGACCCTTCTCCCATTGCCCACCCATATTGGAGGATCCCTCACCCACTGTGCACCCATATTGGAGGACCCTTCTCCCACTGATCACTCATTCAAGAGGACCCTTCCCCCACTGATCACTTATGTAAGGGAACTCTACCTTTACTGACCTTCTATTTAGCAGTTCTGAATTAACATGCTGCACTGCTATATACACTTTCATGCTTCTGGCAGGGCCAGCTGTGTCAAGATTACTCTATTGTGGAAATGATGAATAATTATTTACCTAAAGCGTATTTATTTGACACACACTGCCTATATTGGGTTGGCAGACACAGTTGGTTGAGAGCTACAGACACTTATAGTCACCTATTTGGATTTAGGTACAGACATCCCTCTTTTTTTTCTACTGCTTACCAACCTAATGAGACCCTTTTTTCACTGACCACCAACTTAAGGTATAAAGTGTAAATTTATGGGGAGCTGAATCTGCTGGAGACTTGGTTGAGGCTCAAGTATTGTAGAAGGAAGACCCAATCAGCATCTGCGACAAATCTGCCATGGTGGCCGTCTGACTCACGGAGGTGCTCAGTCACTTTGGATGTTATTTTTGGATTTCACATGAAAAAAAGAAAAATGTTTTCTGATTCCTGTTTCCATATTTACGTCTTCTGGCTTAGTGCATGTCTCTGTGTGAACAGGATCCTGCCGTGTACTGCATTGCTAAGGCTGAATGATGTAATTGCTATTGTCACACATTATGTGCACGAGAGGTTCTGAATAAGAGAACGTCGGGGGACAATTAAAGGAACCATCAAAATAAACACATCTTCAGGAAATAACCCCGGATCAAGGCAGTACTTGGCACTGGCATCCAAGGCGAGCCCAAACAACACATAGGAAAGCTAACATAAAGAACCCTAATGCCAACACATGCCAATGCCAACATGCATTTGGAAATGCAGTTTTCCAAGAATCCGAAGCTGTACTAATAATTGCTTTAATTTTACAGAAATGGGGCTGTTAAAATGCATTCCAAATTCATACGTTGGAGGTAACTTTCCCTGCAGTTCCTATTCATTTATCAAACGTAAAATTCCACATGTTGATGCATGGTGAACCTTATTAAAGTTTCCTACTTGCTGTAAATGAGTAGACATGTCTGTTCAGTAAAGAAAAGCCTAATTGAAAGGTTTTATTACATGACTCTTATAGGAGAATAACTACACCTCAGCATGATCTTAACACCCTCCAGTATACGGCTCTCACAGTTCAGGGATTGCACTGTGCTGTCATTATGCAATGCTGTTGACATGTTTAGTGGAATAAAAGCAGAAATACACTTTAGAGGATAACCGTTTTAGCAGAGCTCTCTTTTTAAGCTTTACATATTTCCTTTGGAAATTAAATTTTTTTTTTAATTTAAAGCAACCCAGTGTAAGTGCCTAAATTTGACTTGGCTCAAGCCCTTTGCAGACCCTGTACATTAGGAGAATGGGAAAAAAAGCTCAGCTCAAGAAGCTGCCCACAGGAGGAGCCAGCAGAGTAAGAGGAGATGAGTTCACAGTCACTGGCTGTTTGGGTCAATTACAGCATAGAATGTGTGCCTCTAGTGGTAGAAAAGAATTACTGCATGGGGCAGCCCTGATTGAAGTTCAGTTTACTTGAATTTTGCTTTAACTGACCTCCTCCAACCCAGTAGCTAAAGGCTTGTTTACTTGCATGCTAAGGATTTGTATCCTGCTCTGCAGTTGTGCTTTTGTTCTCCTCCTCACAATAAATGTCTGAGTCAGATAACTAGAAAACAGCTGAACACTTGAGACCATTGACCCAGCAAGATTTACTTCAGTAGCACAAACCTGAATCAGCATTGTGAAATTCGAATTAATAATTTAGGATAAACTCCACAATAATAGCATTGCATTCACTTTATCCTTTATTGTTATTGGCCGTTGATGGACGTTGCTTCTCTCATTCTGCCTTTCATTCTCTGTAAATGTTGGAATTATCCGCGTCTGTTCAATTTGGAAAAACTTTAGCTGTTGCTTTCCTAAATTTTCAGCATTCTACAAGTTCTGACAGCTGCTGGAAAGTGGCAATGAAAATGTTGTAATGTGAGAACAGTGCGATTAATTAATTGAATTAGAATATGTTGGTAAAGCAAAAAAAAGTACTTTTATGTAGGTCAATTAAAATATATTTTAATTCATTCACTGAAACTCAATTTATTCTTAACATGTTAATGTGATTTCAAAAGCAAACCTGTCCTAAGAAATTTAATGCGGTCATTGTCAGAGCACATGTAGGCAAAAAGTATTTTCTAAATGGCAGTTGATGCTTTTCTGCATGTTGGCCAACTCTCATGCAGTAAATCTTTGCGTTGTGTATGAAGCTACACAGCCGCAGACCATTCTGAGTGCCCATAATGTCCCCTGCCACCCGCTCACTGCTGAAAGGTCTACAATGTACATATGGGCATCAGAAATGGACTATGGTCAAGTTAAGAAGGTGACCTGGTCCTGCTGAATCTAAAAGAAGAAATGGCTGCAGGGTACTTTGTGGGAATGAAGCAGGCCAGCAGAAAAGACTATTATAGGAGAACCTGGGTGATCCAGCAAACCTAGATTTGATTGAAAAACTATTTGTTAGCAAATATTTTTAATCTTGGACCAGATCTATGCTAGGTTTGGATCACCCAAGTTCACTGATGAAAATGTATCCCCTCCAGCCTTGGAGAGCTTTAATAAATCAGGCCTCATGGAGTCAGCGCTGTATTGGTGGAGAAAATATTAGTCAGGTGGTTTTTATCATTTTGGCTCATTGGTATATAATAAAGAACAATGTGATTATATAACTATATAATATGTATTATCAACATACCAGTTATTGTACGAAGTATTACTACATAATCAGCTTTGACCCGGGCAAGTTCAGAGCATTCCAAAGAGCTGTGTGCAGAGCACTTAAAAAATGTGTATTGAACATAATGAACTATTTATTATTTAACAGTCAAACACTAAATACACACTAAAACTTTAGCGTCAAAGGTCTACCTTGGGTCTCTTTTCAACTGCATTGCACTTCCTGGGATGTGAGGGTGCCCAGGAATCCAGTACTTAGAGCCCAATAAGTGTATATATGCAGGGTGAGATCTAAGACAATGCTGCCTCTGGTAGTTGGACACCTTTAATACTTGTGGCTGCAATCTGCACGGTAAGCTGCTCCAAGGGGCAAAACAATCTACTGCTAAGTGCTCAAGAGCAGCAAAAGATAAAAAGGTTTGCATGCATTTTATTTAATTTGTAGTGGCAGTGCAGTTATTCAGCCAGAAGCTTCCAGGGACCATGCTGCAATCCACTGCAACTGCATGCGCAAAGTGGTTCCCAACCACTCCCATACAGTTCAACAGGAGTAGCTGGGAGCTTGGTGGAGAATGCGGTTCAACGCTGCAATTGACTGCAATCTTAAATGGGCCGTAGTCTCATGAAATTTGGAATAGGATTGAATGATGTCTCTACCATGCCAATTCTTGTTCTCCATGCTGGAGGCTCTGACAGGAGTAGAGGTTCTTGTAACCGAAAAATTCAATCAGAACGATTCTGGTTGAAATGGACAAGAAACTTGACAGTTAAAGTTCATATTTAAAAAAAAAAAAAAGGTTTATGTGTCCTGGATTTAGTCTTTTTTAAACCTTTTAGGACAGTGGTAATGACATATGCCCAGGGGTTATAGCACTCTGGCCTTTGCAGTGCTAGGTCCTGGGTTCCAATCATGGCCAGGACACTATCTGCATGGAGTTTGCAGGCTCTCCCCGTGTTTGTGTGGGTTTCCTCCAGGTACTCTGGTTTACTTCTACATCCCAAAAACATGTATTTAGGGTAATTGGCTTCCCCCAAAAATGTACCTTATCCTGTGATAATATATGACTATAGTGGGGCTTTGGATTGTGAGCCCCTTTAAGGGACAGCCAGTGACATTATTATGGACTTTGTAAAGCGCTGCATAATATGTCAGCACATTATAAATACTGTGTAATAATAATAATAGTCATACACTACATCTGTCAATGACAAGTATGATATAAGTCAGTGGCTGCCAGCTGGATTGCTTGAGCCATTTACTTGTCATTGGCAGATATCATTGGCCCAGCCAGACAATCCAGTTGTGATGTGGGTGGTACTGCTGGGACACAATCAGGAAACAAGGACTGAGCATTGTCCGCTATAATATGAGCTTCCTTAATAAGGACCCTTGTTGAAGGATCATCACATAATATTTTTATGACAGCTGCTGATTATAAAATATTAACAATTGCTTTTGAATTTCTAATAACGCGTTAAAGCTTATGTGAGATTTTAGTAATTGGGGTTATACAAAAAGTAGTGACTCTGCAAGTACAGAGTATTTCAGGAGGTGCATGTAAATATTCATTGATTGGTGTAATGATTGTGATAGGACAGGGCAATAGGTAGGGAAGTGGGAAAGAAAATTGACATTGTATGCATTTTAAACTTTTCTGCCTTCTCCTCCTCCTCCTGTATCGATGTTTGTATCTGTCTGTCATTTGTAACCCCTATTTATTGTACAGTGTTGTTTAAAATAAATACTGTTTATTATAATAATAATAATAATAATAACAACAACAATAAGACTGTGCAGTGTAGTTGTGTCTTTTATACAATGGAGTTGATTGCACTAAGTGTATGTTACAGTGCCACCTTGTGGTAGTTTACAGTGTTACAGAGGAATTAGCAAGTGCACTTGTAGTGCTATTGGTATTGATCTTCAATAAATATTGACTTCAACACAATCAATGGCTACATTACAAACGTTTAAGCACTCTTCAAATGGCAGTCTTCTCATGTATATTTAACCTTAAACTTGGTGTAAAAAGACAGGCACCATTCAATTTAGTGTGCTTGAAACATAAACTAGTTTATTGAACATGACAATATAACAAGGAGGGTGAGGTGCACAATCAGAAAACTTGGATGGTCTTAAAGACCAGAATTTATTATTTTCTGAATTTTTCCCAGTATTTTCTAAACAAAGAACGTGACAGTGACACTCTACAGACCCAATTCCCCAAAATTTTGGTATGATCCTTCCATTGGTACCGAAGGGTTACCAGGTGGCCTGGTCGGTAAATATGGGGCATGCTAAAAATTTTAGTAAAAGGAAAGAGATCTTGAGATCATTCTTTTAGAAGAGGAGACAACATGTAAGGCATGTGGGTGCATGCAGTGTATTTTTTTTCTTCATTGGCACAGATGGGCGTACAGTGTTTCTGGCACATAGTGGCGGATCATGTGATTATTTTTGGCATACCCTTCCTCCCTCTCAGCTATCATTTATTGTAAGCATACTGGAGCAGATTTTATAACCTATAGGAAAACAAAATGTCATGGAAATATTTCATGTTTATAGGATTGGGCACAATTGGAGCGTCTTCATAAAAGCAGGTAAAACCATGCCCCTGGCCATATTCACTGCTGTATTATCATTTTATACCCACTGTTAGGTATAATAAATGTTAAAACCGTGGATTTTTTATTTTACTCATGGACAATTCATTTTAGAATTTAGCAGTCAGTCTGCTCAATGCAGGCAGTTTTGTAGTCACGGGGAACAGGGGATTTCTTGACGGCTGCAGAGAACCATATTAGCTACCTGACATGTGACAGCATGCATTTATTTGATGGGTTATCACCTAGTCATGTCTTTATAACCCATCAACCTGGATGACTACTAGGGATGAGCGAGTGAGATTTTTAAAGTCGATCTCGTGTCGAATTCGTCCGTTCTCGCTTACCGAAATTGTAAGCGAGAACGGTCAATGTAAATTCGCTGATCGAGATCGAATTTTCCTTCAGGAAAATTTTCATTCAAGTGCCGGGAATCACACACTGACAGGAGGATTCCACTGTGATCCCCGGGCACTAGGAATTAATTAACCTCTTGTGCCCGGAGATCGCACACAGGAGGTTTCCCAGGGCTGCATGAATGAATGCAGCCCTGGGAATCCTCCTGTAATGATTTCCTGGAACTTCCGATGGGTCTGTGAAATCGGTTCGCCGAAATCTTGCAGACCCATCGGAAGTTCGATGAAATTTTAGCGAGAATGCCGGACGCATTCTCGCTCATCCCTAGTGACTACTTTCAGAATCAAACAAATGGGTCTTTAATACTCCACTGTGTGTCTGATGGGGGGTTGGATTTTCCCCAGGCAATATTTCACAGGTTATGTACATATGGCTACCAGCACATCTGAACAAAATGCCTATTGGGGGATTGGGACAGCTTTACATGCCTAATGGTAAAATATGTATTATTTTTAGTGTTCTGAAAAAGTCATGAAAGCTGTGCAATGGGAGGTGGTAAAGTCTGCAGATGACCTCTATTCAAGACTTCTTATGCCATTTTCTGCATTGTTGCTCCAAATAGATGTTGCAATCTTGCCAGAGTCAGGGCTTTGCTTTCTTTTGTCATAGTTGCCCCCCTAATGATTCGATGACTGGTGAGTATAATAATGAAGAAACAAAGCTAAAGCAAGGAAATTCGTGCACTGCAGATCTTCAGGTACAGCTTCCTTGCCAGGTAGGCAGAGACTGGGAACTGTGGAGCAGGGGATCTCCCTGCTTTCAGCAAAGAGTCACAGCAAATCCTTGGGCAATTCAGTCCACCGCTATGTGACCAAAATTGAAATCCCTAATTTATTATTATATATTCTTTAATACTCTGGCACTGTGCCCTGTTTGTTTTTAAATTTTTTATTTCAAAATGGAAAAATACTTGCAGGACTTTAAAGACGTCACAATTAATTACAAACAATACTCATAATTTATTAAAAATAATAATTTGGGGAAAAAAATATGCTTTTATGAGTATTGGATGTCATTAATTGTGGTGCCTTTAAAGTATTTTTCCATTTTAGAATAGGGAATTAAATAATAACCAGGAAGAAATGCTTCCACCATTTACAAATCATAGTTATTATTTTGTTATCTCCTTTCTTGGCCAAACAATAGTTTATAGAATATTTAGTAAAGTTAGCCCACAGAAAGAATAATGAACGGTACGTTTCAGTGGGAAGAACTAATGTGTCAATAATAAGAAGAAATGCATAATTTCTATATCTGCAAGGAAAAATTCAAGCTCTATAAAATCTAGCCAGATTGTATGCTGCATTGCATCAGCATGACATTTATTCTGCTAGAATGGTGTGTATAATATATTGCCGGAATCAATAGACGCTGACTCTGCCAGGACTGAGCCCATCTTTACCATTTTCAGGTTCTATAGTCAGATCGAAGATGCTGCATGCATTGTAGTGTGCATGGTGTACGTGTCCACCATTGCATCTTATGGGAGGCCGGTTGAATTTTGCATGGAGCTGTTCTGATTTATTAAAGAGCCTTCTGTTGTGCTTTCTAAACAAGGAGGCCTTTAATTACATGTCTCTTTAAAGTTTTGTTATAAATGGAGCATAATTATGGTTTATGCAGATTCTTGAGCTGATTAAGCTATGCTTTGCTACTAGTACTACTTCTAATTAGAGCTTCTGTGATTTTGTATGTATTTGGAATACTTGGAGACAGTAATTTGGACTCAGGCTTGTTAGTAGAAGACTCCTAAATTGTCCACACTTTTCATTGGTTTGCAAGATCAGTTAGCCATCACTTCCTATCCCAGTGGCAATATTTCACTAAGACCAAGGGCAAAAAAATTAATTGAGGTCTCACCCAAATCTCTGGGAGCAGTCTTTTAAAGTGTGCTGTCTGTGTGGCATAATTGACTTAGTGGCTAGCTATCTCACCTTCCAGCATTGGGCCCTATGGTTCGCATCTCAACCAGGACCCAATCTGCATGGAGTGAAGCTGCATACACATATGCAATTAGCACTGCATGATGCATGAACGAGTGTTGTACATACAGCACCGTTCTACTTTATGGAGAGGGGAGGGGGAGAACGATGAAGCGGCACCCTGCTGCGTGCTCTCCCCCTTCCCTTGCATTAGGATAGTTCGTCGTCCATCGTCCGTGGATCTGCCAGGACAGTCATTCGGGCGATAAACTACGGGTGCTGTACACATGCCAGATTTCCGTCCGATATCAGCCCTGAGCCGATTATCGGACGAGAACCATTGGACATGTGTACGTAGCTTTACGTATGCATTTCTCCAATCCTAAAAACAAGCTAGTAGGTATTTTAACATATCTTCCAAAATTGTTCTTGGACTGTGTTACTGACCTGACTATGATAACGACTATGGTAGGGACATTAGATTGTGAGCCCCTTTAAGGGACAGCTAGTGACATGACTATGGACTTTGTAAAGTGCTGCTAATATGTTGCTGCTATATAAATACCGTGTAATATTAATAATATCAGGCGCCAATGTGCTGCACATTTTAATCTGCAGTTTATTTTCCTAAAATAATTCACAAGAGCTTTAAAATGAGTACAGTCGGAGGAAATGGTCATCAATTTGGGGACAGTATCTTATAATTATATGGAAGATTCAGATCTGCAGACACATACGTACTGATTGAGTGTGTGAGACAGCGTAATTCTTTTCTTTTTTTTTCCTTAATGAAAATTTGACACTGTGTGCCAGTAAATACATTATATTTTCTCGCTGAGTCAGTGGTCAGCAGTTCTAATGCATATTTCTAATGATAAAATAGGACCCAAATGGTGCAGTATTGTATCTCATTCTGACACATTGTGGTCTGTTTAATGTTTTTCCTGAATATTTGCTCTTGTTTATGTTCATTCTTCCAAGGCAAAGTTCATTTGGTGTCAGGAAACATTCCTTCCTGTTATGTCATATGAGATGCGGCATGACTGGCGCTGGGCACAGAGATAAAACCTCCTCCAGGCTCACCCACTGCCCAGATAATAGGCAATGTGACACAACTACGGGAAGGTGGGGGGTGAACGTTAAAGAGACTCAGCCACTATCTTGTAGCTGAACCAAACTGAAAAACAAATACAGAAAAATACAATATAAAAAACAAATTATCTGGCTCCTGATGACTTTTTGTTTCAGCTCTAAACTGCATGCCGCATTCTTCTTGTAGCTTAGAGCTTGGCTTTGTGTGCGGCATCATATCATCCACCAAGAACTGTTCTCCCTTTTCCCTAAAAGTCCCTTTTAGCCGGGCGTACCACCCAGCACTTTTCAGTAGCCACTTTTTGGGTGGTTACTGGAAAGTTGGGTCCAAAACAGGGGGCCACCACCCACCTACAGCTTCTTCCCACCCATCTTAAAACATTTCTGGGGAGAATATTAGCCAGGGATAAAGTAACCCCTGCGAACGCACAGCGGTTACATTATCCAATGGGAGAAGAGGGTTGCCCTCTTCACAAAAGTCTGCTGTGGAGCTCATGGTGAAGATGGCGCTTTTCTAGGATGCAGCAATGGCAGGTCCTTGACCCGTCATCACGCCAGGATGACTGCACACAGGTGTGTATGTGCCATAATCGGCAGGTATGCTTTTCTCCGGAGTTTATTCTCTAGCACAGTGACCTCCTTCCTTCAAGTCATAGCCTTTTCCTCTTATGAAAGTGTCTTATTATTGTCAGTGCTGACCTAGCTGCTCTGTCCATTCCTTCATGTCTCTATGTAACGTTTAATGTAGCTACCAGGAGAAGAGTGCAAAGAAATGCTATAGAGTGTTTGTTGATTGACAGCTCTGAGCCTTCTGGGAATGCTGACATTGTATCCAACAGCAATTTCAGGGCTTTTAGATGTCTACACATGGGAGGCTTTTACAGGTAATTAATATACATAAATTCATTAAATGCACATAAAATCTTATGAGAAGACTCTTGATGAAATTAAAAATCTGGTAACAAAGTCTCTTTAAATGGACAGTATGCTCTTGTTCCTGGTTTCATTCAATAAATGTGTTAAATTCCAAATGTACAATAGTGCTTAGGAAAAAAAATGTGTCAAAAAGTATAAAAAAATTGTGACACACAGCAAGGGGCAACTGTATGCTAAGATTAGGGAAAGAGGCTAATGGTTGGGGATAGCCTGATGCTATGATGGAGAAGGGGTTGTAATACTGGGCAAGGGGAGTAATGGTAAGTGGAGCCCAATGATGAAGAGGGGATTGTAATACGGGGGAAGGGGACTTATGGTGAGTGAAGCCCAATGTTGGAGAAGGGTTGTAATACTGGGAAGGGGACTTATGGTGGGTGGAACCCAATGATGGAGGGGGGGGGGGGTGTAATACTGGGGAAGGGGACTAATATTGAGTGGAGCCCAATGATGGAGGGGGGTGTAATACTGGGGAAGGGAACTAATGGTGAGTAAAGCCCAATGATGGAGAGGGGATTATAATACTGGGAAGGGGACTTATGGTGAGTGGAATCCAATGATGGGGAGGGGATTGTATTACTGGGAAAGGGGGGTGGGTTACTGGTGGGTAGAGTCCAATGCTGGTGAAGGGTTGTAACACTGGGAGAGTGGTTTCAATCTGTACCGAGAGCTCAAAGCTGGGAAAGATATCCAGTACTAGATAAAAGGTTTTTAAAACCAGTATTAGGCCAAAGCTGATGAAGGGAGTCTAGTTTCGTTGGAGGGGTCTAACACTAGCGGGAAAACCATTGCTGGGAAAGGGGGTAATAGGGATGGGGAGGAATCCAATCCTGAAGGAGTCTAGTGCTGTGACTCAGTGCTAGGTAAGGGGTTTAAATTTAAACAGGGAGCCCAATACTAAAAAAGATGTTCAGTGCTAACTAAAGGGTCTAATGCTTGAAGGGTGCCAAAGATGCTGAGTGGAGCCTAATGTTGCCATAAGGTGTAACTTTAGGGAACTGTAGGCCATGGTGGGGAAAGGGGTATGTCCAATGCTGAAAAAGGGTGGTTATAGGGATTAGGGGAAAAATCGAATGCTGGTGAAAAAGCCTAATGCTGGGAGGATACTCCGTGCCGGAGAAGGGATTGTAATGCTGGGGAAGTAGTTTATATCTGAACAGGGAGCCCAGTACTGGAAGGTGTTGCATGCTAAGTAAAGTGTTGAATGCTAGAAGGGAGCTAAAGCTAAGTGCTAAGAACCATTGCTGTTAATGGGGGTTGCCCGAATGGAGGGGTTTAGGTATGGGGAAGGGCTCAATGCTCGGGAAACGGGTCTAATGTGGAGATGGGGCTTCCCAGTGCTGGTTTCAGGTTCAATTCTGAAGTTTTTACATTTTACACATATAGACCTAATAAATAAAGTAAAATGCTGTTTTGAAATTAAATATATCAACTCACATAATACAAGAGATTGAGCTTAACAACGTTTAGTTGGGGCTCTGCCCATCGGAAGTTTTCCCCATAATTCTTGTCTTGATGACATTTTGGGTTTTCCATTACTTACCATCCTTGTGATTGTAGTACAGGACAAAAAGTGAATTTTCCTGGCAACATCCCAGAAAAACCTGACCAGGGGCCAAAACTTTTTTCTGTATCCAAAACCCTCAATATACTTTACACACTTTTATAGATCACAGGGTTGTAATGCTACCTAATGATTATTCACCCTGGAAGAACACTTCTGAAGCTTCAATACCTGCAGTCATGAAAGGGGTTAAAGCTGTGTTTTTATCTTTTATTTCTATTTACCAAGTGTTTTTCGTCATCTAAATGCTTCAATTAGCAGATCTCTCAGAGCCTGTTCAGTGACCAGTGAAATGTATATTGTAGCTGTCAGTATCTATTACCTCCTTCTTCTGCTTGTTCCGAGGGTTTGCGGCCCGTTTGCTTGAGTTATCGATCTTGTGAAGTACAAACCTTTCTGGAATGTAAATCTTAGTTAGTCACTTTGCCAGAAAAGCCATTAGTCTAATTTATTTATTTATTGTTGAGCTTGGGGAGAAAAATCAGGTGATAGAGCTCTCAACAGGTCCGTAAAATGGACAGATCCAAATATTTGTGCAGTGTCATAAACACTTAAGTGGAGCTTTTCTCCAAACCGCTGAACTGCAGGTGCCAAAATTAAAATTTATTTTAATTTGCCTCCCTCCAGGGTCCCCTGAGGTCCTTTAGAGTAGAGAACTACTAACCAGATTTTTTTCACTCCTTTGGTAACTGGCACATTTTTTCTTGTCTAGGTTTAAGACTTGGCCATCAATGTCCTCACATACAATGTAGGACTCAATATATATATTTGAGTTCTGGTGTTTTCAGCAAAGGGCATGGTAATACTATGGAATACAAATACCTTTTGTACATTCCCAGCCTTATGACAGCAGTATGCCAAAGGTTCCAATATACACTATAAGGTTCCATTCTGTTCCAATATACACTATAAGGTTCCATTCTGTTCCAATATACACTATAAGGTTCCATTCTGTTCCAATATACACTATAAGGTTCTCATAAACAAAGGTTCCATTCTGTTCCAATATAACTGTGTCCCTCTGTATAAAGCCAACTCTATAAGGACATGGTTAGATGATCTGGTATAGAACAGACTTTCTTAACTTTCTTAACTTTTCAACATGGGGGATCTCTTTGAAAAAATCTTTAGGTTTTCAGGGTACCCCTGCTATAATTGCTAAATGTGCATTAACATGGGTGTCAGTAGGAAGCATACCTCCTAAATTCCTGGCCATTGGGAAGAATGTCACCCTTACATATAACCAAAAAGATCATTGGTGTCACTTAAAGTGACCTGAGAGGCACAAATTGCTCATGGAACCACTACCTACCTCTGGAGGAACCCTGGAGTTCCACAGAAGACTGGTTGAGAAACACTGTTGTGGAAGAACCTGTATGGCCTTTACAGAACACTGACCTTGAACCTACTTAACACTACTGGGATTAATTGGAATTCTGATTGAGAGCCGGGTCTTGTCATCCAACATTAGTACCCAAACCTACAAGTGCACTTTTAATGAATGGGTGCAGATTCCCCCAGACTCATTCCAAACTTTTTTGAAAAAGTAGGGGTTATTATAGAAAAGGAGGTGGCTCCAAAATAATGCCCATGTTTTGGAATATGTTCCCTAACAAATTTATTGTGGCGTTAAGGCCTGGTGTTAACAAGGTCATTTATTGTAATAATTTGACGAATGTACCATCATTTATAACATGACAAGGGATTTTCAAAGCACTGTGTGTCAACTAAAAGGACATTAGAAAAACTTCCATACATGCTATGAAAATTAGCACCACCAGGTGGCCCTGTACTCGCAGGATCTGTTCGTATTGTATCCTGTGTTTTCCAGTAGCAATATGGGCGCAGCTCATCTAGTAATGTGATAATGTGCTTTTCAAAAAGAATTGGTTGTGCAGTTTTACTTGGAGAAACTCTACAAAGTGATACAAATAATTTTCCTGTACTATTAAAATAATGTAGTCCATTGGTGCAATACACACACTTACCGAATTTGTATACCTTTATAAAACCTTGCAAAAGGATAGCTATACCTTCTGATCTGCCAGAAATCCCCCAACTCCTAAATGTAATATGGTCTGACAACACACAGGATTTACATGGAAAGACAGTTGTCAGCCCTGCCTAATTGTCTTTTCCTAAACAACAAACAGCCTGCTGCAATCTATAATCTCATAACAAAATTACAATGTGAATCTGATCACCGGGGGAAAGAAGACTAAAGAAATGCATCTTCTGGTCTGCAGCAAACCAATGACATCATCTCCGTCCAGTCGAAGTCTCTTGATTAGAGATTAAGAGGGGCTTTTCTGAATAATGATGGAACATTTTTAAGAAAAAAAAAATATATATTACTGTTGTGTCAGTAATGTCTATATGCAGACTTGTAAAGTTACTATAGAAGGTGCTTAATTTACTACTGTATATACATAGACAATAAATGGCCATTATGTTCTGTACAGAAGACTGGGGTGGTTTATATAGTACTGTACAAACACCATATACATTTCATCTGTGAACATCCTGTTCTGTACCAGCATATTCTACTGCTGTGTTATCTCTAGGAGTTATCTAAACATTCTGGTTATATGTTTCCTGTTTCCTCCTGTTTACATTTACTGGGGTATTATAGGTCCTAAATATATATATATGTACGTACATGTATGCAGTAGTAGCAAAACATTACCTGCTACCGGTCCCAACTGTACACAGGCTTTCTGCCCTAAAGGGAACACTTATGATTTATATCTATTTTCATGGGAAAACCAACAAAATAATTAATTATATATATATATATATATATATATATATATATATATATATATGCACTCACACACAAGCTTGTACCTTGCTCGATGCTGCATTTAGTGTCTGGCCTATAGAGGGCACACAAGAATTTTTGGGGGCATTTAATGACTTCTGCCCACAAACTACCCACAGCTTGGGAAACCTTGCTTTAGCCAATGACTACTCACCCTCATACCTACATATATTATACCTAAGTATTTACATACTGCATTTAAAAATTGTCAATTTGATTGCACGTATGGTTCCAATTTGTGAATTGTGATGTACTGAAACGCGCCATAAAATATGCATAGGGGTGCCATTCATGATGCATATTTTACTGTGAGTTATCACAGTGCATAGGTATTATTCCATTCTAAATAAATGTATAGCTGGATTAAATGGTGATTTTCTGATATCTGTCCGGAGTTATAGTACAAAAATAAACAAGTACAATCTAAACAAGTCACAAATTAAGTTACAATGTTATGCACAAGGGTCATAAAGTGAAATAAAGACTTCCTTTACCTCCTTCATTTGTGTCTCCTATGTTCCCCTCTCTGCAGACACTGTGGGAGGATTTGAGTAGTACAGTCAGTGCTGTCAATCTAAAAAGCAGTAGATGGGAGTGGGTGTGGCCAGATGATGATTGACAGGTTACAGTCTACTTGTGAGTGGCAACTCTGCTTTGAGATAAATGAGTGCAGCATTATTGCCACCCTATCAAATGTAACTGCTTTAGATGGCAGGGCAAACATAAGTGCAGATTTACCAAGGGATGGAATGAATATTCTCTCATTTTTTTTTTTTTAATGGGAGACAATAGTTCCACTACATAGAGAATATTAAAATTCATTATGTTCCCCTCATATATATCCGGATACACAAGACACTTTCTAAGACTTGTAATCTCCACACTTCCTTTTTTATTCCCGCTTTTATGAATTACATGTGTTATTATGTATTGTGGAGGATACCTAATAATAATAGCGCTTTAATTAGACTGTGATACATAAATTGATTCAGTGCTTGGCTCCATTTTCCTTCATCCTCTTTCTCTTCTTAGACACAAGACTGATTAGAATTGAAAAGGTGCGGTGTGTAATTAAAGGGATTGTCCTACAGATTCATTGCAGTAATATTATAAAAAGGATTTTGGGTTTAAGTAAAAATCTAAATACAAATAGAGCAGCTTTGTCAGGTCTGTATATATAAAAGTTATTTGTAACTGTATGACAGTATGAAAGCCTGTCTTAAAGTGGACCTGTCACTTACTAAAGGGAAAGTACAGTTATTGCACTTATGAGCTCACATATTGGGTTTTTGGGTTTAACAATTTTCATATCCTATAAATTACATTTAATAAATTAAATGTATTTATTATTTACATTTTCCATGGATTTTTGCAATTAAAACAGTTGGATGTGCATGTTTGTCACTAGAGGGAGCTCTCTGGGATTCAGTACAATTCAGCCACATAAGGACTGCATGGTTTTCTGTGAGACAGTTGACTTATTGACTTTCATTGTGAAATAAGTTGGGTTTTTGTTCCATACTTTCTCCTATCAACCGCTTTACTTGCCTAAATGCACCTAAATGCAGCTCCCTTGCTTTCTAAGATATGTGTTTTCTGTGTATACTCTTGTCCTGTGCTGTGATTTGACTTGGGAATAATTAAAATTTTGCTTGGAAGTGATTTAAAATACCTCCTGTTTTCTGCATGCTTCTCCCGTTCTCTGTACTGACATAGCTGAGTAATGGCCAAACTCCTCCCACAACTGTCCTTACATAATACAATAAAAGTGGAGGGACCAATTCGGATCCGAGAGCCCTAGGTCCAACTTTAGTGCTGTACAACAAATGTAACAGAGCAATAAAAATTGTCCTGCAGTACAATAGGCCTGATATATCAAATCTCTCGAAGACTGGAAAAGATGGACTATCATAGGTAAACCATGATGACCAACAAACTTATAATGGATCTGGTCCGGGATTGAAAACATTTGCCAAATAACAAAAAATCATTTTAAGAAAATCCCTTCCAGGTTTGCTGGATCACCCAGATTCTTCTATGATAGTGTATCTTCTCCACTCATGGAGAGCTTTAATAAATCAGGACCCTTATCTATCTTACTAAAACTTCTTTGATTTCTTTTGGGTTTTAATGTTCACCCATCACAAGCCAATTACATTGGGCTGCCATGGTGGTCATCCTTTTGGCTGGTTGCAGGCCACTTACCTTTCCAGTAATATGGTGCATTGATATCAGACTGGTAATTACACCAATGTGCTTGCAGGTTCCCGGCAAGTTCTGTGCTGTTAGTTGAATATCTAGACTGGCTTTATGTAGAAAGCGCAAAATAGTAAATAGTTTTGTTTTTGTCATAAAAGTGTGTTCTACTCCTTTACGACAAGTCATCTGTGGAATGTCATCAAGTACAGGAGCGTACAGTGAAAAGTTACCCAACTCCTCCAATATCTTTATTAACAATCACAGAATCTCTATCATCTTTATAAAACACAATGGCTTTTACCCTGGTGAGCTCAGAGAAAACCTCAAACAACATTCCAGTTAACCGTCCCCTGACCTTATTCTACACGGAGTGGAAATCTACTGATCCTACTGTATGACTTCCGTATGTCGCCTATAATCCATTTAATACAGTGACGGGGCAGCAGATATTCATCTCATAACTCGCTGAAACTGGCCGTGTACCTGTCCAAAGATCACGTATCCTCTGGATAGGGTAAGACTTTATTTTGGGATTTTTTCACCTTGCGCAAATATTCTTTCTGCATGGGGCATGTTTAAATGAAAGCTTAGAATATGGCTAAACCCCATTTATGAATACTTGCTTAGGATACCCAGGTATTGCTGTAGCTTTCAGTAAAATGCCTGTGCTAACCCCCTTCACCGTGCCGTGCATTTGACTGTAGATGGTAGGCTGCTCTTATTTCAGAGACCTGTTGTATTTCCCCAAGGCACACATGGGAAAAAGAAGGGGTGAAAGCTGTATTTAGTGTATCACCAAAAAGTTTCTTTTTGCTTTGGATAGCATAGGGAAAGGTCATATTCCCCCTGACGGTCTATTTTTTGAGTACCATTGGAAACATTTACCATTCACTCCCTATCGTAAAGCGCAACAGAAAGATCAAATTTCTCAATAGATGTCCCTATCAAGATTTCCAACTATCTATTGTTGGTGACCACTTTTGGATTCCCCTCTTATCTTTTTTGTGCCTATGGTACAATGAGTAGAAGGAGAAGGGGAAATCTTTCCAGTGGGGGCAAAGAGCAAAACTTCACAAAGTACTTCTAACCTTTTCTCACTTAATGGGGAACACGCAGATTCATTTCCATTGCAAGTCTTTAATTTTTAGCAATGGTTATTTTTTGGTCAAATTAGTGTGTCAAGACAAAAGGTTATAATGTATAATTTCACAAAGACTTGCTATAGTCTGCTGGTATATTCCAAACCCGGAAAAAACAAGCGAGACTAATATTCAAGTTCATTGTTTTGATACATACTTCATGGAAGTTTTGATAATACATCATAGAAATTAATAATTTTACTGCAATGGATAAATATCCAACAATATGTCAAAAATATGTTAAAATCAGTCAGTCAGGCATCTAAAATTTTCTTGCATAATGTAAATTGAAGGAGGGATGATGGGAACCCCCTGATAATGGTCAGAGGAGGTGTAAAAACCCCAGAAAATGTGTTATCTCTTTAGCATCTGGTTTAGTTTAGTTCAGTACGATGTACAGACTGTTTACATAGTAATTGTATTTGCCATGTTATAGAAACTATTTTTTCCAAAATTTCCAAAATTTGCCATTCTCCTGCAGTCTTAGCAGCCAAGGTAATGTTGCCTTATTTACTCAGATCTCAGTATTGCCTGATGTCACAGTGAAATTGATACTTACCCGCTCCCTTTATTCATTGGAAGAATTCCAAGTTGTAGAATTCCAGTCTACTGGACTGGATCCAAAATGATGGAAACTTTATACATATGTAATAAAAACCTTTATAAACTTTATTGCCATATTATGGTTAAGTGTTTCTTAGCTGCAGTCCTCAAGTGCCCCGTAGGTCATATTGTCAGGTCTGTCCAGTCTACAATCCATAATGAAAAATATGGAGGAAGGTAAAACCCAATTTCATTCAGGTTTGTTCACCATGTCCTGAAGAAAGTAAAATGCACAGAAGTCTGTGTGTCACAGTTCCATATTTGTATACTTTTGTTGAGTCAGTGGCTTTGAGAATATTGATGCCATTAGATTAGTATGACAGCCTGGGAAGCAGTATGTCTAAAAGGAAAGGTAATCGTCCATAATTCTCCTCTGACAGGTGTCCTTTAATGGACATCCTTAGTTTGTACAACCTTTGCTGAAAAAAGGATTTTCCAGCTCTTGCTTTACATTGCAGCATTTGGCTCTTAAACTGGCCTAAACCATTTTCCTCTGCATGGCTGTGAGCTGCTATAAATCTGCTAGGAATAAATTTCTTGAGTGGAGCTCATGGGCTGTAGGAACTGGAGGCTCCTAGAACTACTTTCTGCAAAGGCTGGGTGACCCCATATTTTGGCAAACTCAGATACAGGGCTGATGGTAAGTATATCGCAAACAGACCTTATTTGTATTATTGTATTTGTATTCCTTTACCATTAGAGAAATATTTAATCCAGAAAAGCTGGGTGGGAAAAAATTGTAGGTGGGTGGCAGCACCTGTATTGTGACTCAACTCATCAATACCCAAAAACAGCTGGGTGGTTACTGAAAAGTGCGCCCTGCTAAAAGGGGCTGGGGAGAACACTGTTTACTGTTATAGCTTCAATGTTAAGAGCAATAGTTACATTAACTGTAATGAGAATGTGCAGTGTTTGCCAGTGTGCAGCCCTGTACTAAAATAATAAGTAAGCAATTATCAAGCAGTAACAGGAGAAGTGGGAAAAGCGCAGATCAAGAATAAACAAAGCAGAAGCAGGGAGATCTTGCATGGCTTCTGCTCAGGTACAGCTTCCTCTCCAGCAAGGAAAACAATGAACAATGCACCAGTGACTTCACCTAATTTAACTCCAAAAGATGTCATACTAGCTGTTTGAGGCCTCCATGCCTTACAATCCCACATAGCAGGTATATAACTATAAAGCTGTAGGCACAGGAATCGGAGGCTGTCATCTGCAGTTAATAATGTAAGACTTTTTCCGAGGTACTACGTGGATACAATTACAAAGTTCAAAGATTTCCTCTAACGTGGTACATTTATTGAGTTCAGGTCCACTTTAAGGGATGCAGTTGCTCCTTTAAAAAGGATGTTTTGGTTGTAGTCTGCCTGAGAGTCATATAAACAGACAAACTGATTCAGCACATGTTGTTACATACGAGATAACCTCAAAATACAGTGAAGTTGTTGTAGGTAAGCAGATTATGAAATGTGCAGGAGAAGATAAAAATCTGGTGATACAAATGTCAGACGGTTCATAAAATTTTAATGTTGTTTGATTCCCATTTAGGATGAATGTCCTGTTGCCTAATAGGAGTCAGCAATTTATTTAAAAAGCACTAATCATAGTGGTCACACGGAGAGATGGGGTCTGTAATGATCATTGGTGGTTTAAAAAGGGAAAAAATGGGCAATTAGCACTTACCCAGGCATTAATAAAGTAATTTAAGTGAACTTGACATTACAATTCACTCTTCACATAAATCAATAGGACAAAGGTCTGCATTACCAAATCATATTATTATCTTTAAATAAAGAAGTGTCTTTTTTGTCTTGGATGACACCCCATATCACTTGCTTTCCGTTTACCAATCATTGTATAAAGTCTTTAATCAGCACTGAGATAAGGCATGCGCTGTGTACCAAGATTAATACGTACTAAATTAAAACATGGAATTGGTAAAATATGTGTTTTATCTCAAAATCTGTAGTGTAGAACGTTTGGAAAAAACAGAATATCTGAGTTTTGGCCAGCTATTAAAAAAAATACATTAGAATTTTGCCACTATGTCTATTCAAGGTAAAGGGACCGTGTCTGCCCATAGCCCCATTCTACATTTGTATATACCTACTTATGACTTCATCTCTCATAACCTCGTCACATGCACGACTCTTCGACTTTTCTAGAGCTGCCCGACTCTCTGGAATGATCTTCCTTATCCTATTCGGCTTGCTCCTACTTTCTGATCTTTTACAAGAGCCCTCAAAACCCATCTTTTCAAACTTGCCCACCCGTCTTCTTCTGTCTCTTAAAACCCTAACCCACCATTCCATATCTCTCCTCCTATTGTGTGATACTTCCCCCACCTCCTAGATTGTAAGCTCTTTGGGGCAGGGTCCTCTTCTCCTCCTGTGTCACTGTCTGTACTTGTCTGTGATTTGGAACCCCTATTTAATGTACAGCGCTACTTAATAGGTTGGCGCTATAAAATTACTGTTTAATTAAAAATAAAAATATGTGAGCAACTTACCAGCCTAAACATGGCAAAGGGGGTTCATTGACTTCATCTCCTCTACTTTGACACTGACGTTTACACAAACAGGTATGTAGGGGAGTTAGAAAACTTTGGATACGGTAGCTTTTTTTTTTTTATAGCAAGTGAGGCTTTAATAAGTGCATGTGACGTCTTCTAGTTTTGGGTCCTCCAGGGAAAGAGAAAAGGGTTCTGAGTGGGAAGGTCAGTCGCCGGATATAGAAACAAAACAGTGTTGCTTTGATCCTGATGGACATAATAGGATATTGTGTATATAAGCCTCTTGGTATTGCCCATACCAGGGTAAGCGAGGAAGTAATTGCCGTACAACCCCTTTCCCCCTGTGAGTTCTCAGCACTTTGGCTTAAGTTCCACATAGGAATACTCTGCAGTTTTCTAATATACCAGGAACTGCTAAAAGGTTTTGCAAGAAACATACAAAATTGTATGTTCTTCTAGTGGTTATCTGTATGTCAGACAGTGGAGTCAGCAGTAAATGAGTACCTTGGGGAAATTACGTACAGCATAACCCACATGGATAATTCATTTTATAAGTGTTCTTTTAGCACTGACCGAGATTTGTCCGTACAAATGCATTGTGATCGGTGAAGCAATAAAAATAATCACTGTGCAATGCAGTTAAGCGAAAGTCCAACTGAAATGATGTTTTTGCCAAAGTGTTACCCTCAGTATATCCAATCACAAAAATGGTCTAACAATTTTCAATTTTAGAGTGCCAGTAGCTCATGGAGGCAATCAGGATTTATAACCGAATGCTGTAAAGTGAAGTCATATAACTCATTCTAGGTTACTGCGCTTGGTAAACCACTATCGCTCTTTGTAATATATTGAACCAGCCTGTGCTTTTCAGATAACTGGAGGAAAGCGTAGTACCAAATATTATGATGAACTCTGTGTGATAAGCTGAACTGACATTACTTAGGTACAAGTAATACTTGACTTGATGATTCTATAGACTGTACACCAAGGAGATAATATAATCCACTTTTCAGCCTGACAGTCTGTGATAGCTCACTATATTACTGTCACCTTTATTGCTGATCTGCTAGCAAGCCTTACTTTGTGTTTCTGTGAGGATGTGAGGATGAAGACATGTTCTCCTAAGGCCTTGGTGTGGGCATTCTTGCCTTCTACCTTGAAGACAACGGGCCTGATTTATTAAAGCTCTCCAAGGCTGGAGAGGATACACTTTCATCAGTGAAGCTGGATGATCCAGTAAACCTGGAATGAATTTTTTCAAAGTGATTTAGTATTTGTTGGCAAACCTTTTCAATACTTGATCAGATCAATTCAAGGTTTTCTGGATCACCCAGCTTCACTGATGAAAGTGTATCCTCTCCAGCCTTGGAGAGCTTTAATAAATTAGGGCCTATGTCTTCTGAGGGTTTTTTAACCTCCCCAGCAGTTAGCCCTAGTGTGACTCAGGGGTAAAAAAAACCTGCTGAAAGTGGTAACCCCGAGCCACACTTGGGGTTTGGTAAAAAAAAAAACAAAAAAAAAAACACTTACCTGGTCCTATCAGCATCCTCCAATGTCCTGCCGTCCTCTGGCCGCATCCTCTTCGTCGATCTGTCCCCTGGCGATTGAGCTGACGGGAGTTCCCGGTAGGAGTCGGTGCGTACAGCGAGGTGTGGCGGGAATTTCAAATTATTTTGTATTGCATTTTTGTATTGTATTGAATGCAATACTCTGGATTTATATGTCTAAAAGTGGTACATTGTCTTTCATGAAAATTTGTTTTAGAGTATAATATAATAGTATGAGTATATGAAGGTTGGAAACTCAAAATCATGTCAAAGTTTATTATTAAATGTATTTTTTTTTTAATTTAATTCATTATTTTGACCTGATTTTGTGTTACAAACTTTATTATACTCATACTATTATACCGTAAAACAAATTTTCATGAAAGACAATGTACCGCTTTTAGACATATAAATCCAAACAGAAATGAACTGCCCAGGAAGGTTAATGATAACCGGGAACTTTGCCACTTTTCTTCATTCTCAAATGTTGCTTTTCAAAGAAATTAAAGCTGTACTCTGGTCTACTTTCATTTTATACAGGGTTGCATGGCAAAGAACTGTTTTCCTGATGGTGATCATGCCTGGGTAATGTGTGTTGAAATAGCCAGTTGAAGTATCCTCCCTGAGAGACTAGGAACACATCTAGGGCTAGGTTGCTCTGACTTTCTCTACGCATCCCCTGATGAAGCCCCTTGGATGAAACGCGTTGGGATAGAGATTATTGAGCTTTTCTACATCTTTTGCAATATATAGTCAGACAACCTATTGTCTCGAAAGCAAGGCATATCCCTATCAATTTGACATCTAGGGATGCCTTCATTTCATTTTGAATGTACTTTTAACCACGTGTGTCTATGTTGTGAGTCACACAAATCTTTCTGTGATTTACCTGTTGTTTGATTCACTATATAAATACATTTAGGCTTTTTGCCCAAAAAAAAAAACAAAACATCTGTTTCTTGTTTCTTTATATTTTGGTCCATAAAGGGGTTGGCAGACCTATCACTATAACTACAGGTTGGGTCACTCTCCCTATTTGTACTTTTAGCTAATTGAAGCCTTCATAGAAAACCCATGTAATAAATTTACTATACACCGAGGGATAGAGCATGGCCACCCTATACCAGGAACAAGAACCTTTATTGCAATAAAATGCAATGAGTCATTTTGGTTTAAACATTTTTTTATGGGGCTGCCTAACAAAGTGCGCCAAAAAGTACCTCAATGCTCTGACATTTGTTGTAGTGTGAGCAGGCCAAACATATCTTGTTCTGAAGTCTTTACATAAAGCAGCATTTCCAGTGCTAATCTTTCATGTCCCATGCTGTGCTCAATGGTTCACCACCCTGTACAGAATATAGCAAAGCTGAGTGATAATTCCAAAAACCCATCAAATGAACCCTTGTGCATCTTTTTGGTCCTTATCAGACTTGTGGTAAATTTAAGCTGATGTACAGGAAATAATGAAACCTGTGACTTCTAGTAATCCCATGTGTTATGATTTATTCTAGAGTTATTTCACTGTAGTAAATCAAACTTAGTCATGAATCACGTACATATTTCCTCCATCAGCGGAGTATTACAGGTCAGTTTTCATGTTCTCTGACTCATATTACCTGGAAAAGTGCATACAAATGCCAAAATTCTAATCACAATTCATTGTCTCATATGACTTAACTTCTGAGGATGTCTGGAGCTATTAGTTCACATGACAGTGTGAATCTTATCCATTTTGTGTACAGCTTCTTAGGAAATTAAGATTTTTACATCAATCCCCAAATTGTGGGGGGATCACATCCAGGTTTTATGTTCCTGGAGATGTTATTGCTTGGAAATATTTCTTCTGTACAGGGGAGATCATTTTAATATAATCATAATATATCATATTTAATTTATTCAAGACTATATATATTATATATATATATATATATATATATATATATATATATATATATATATATATATAAAACTGGGCAAAGCTATTGATTTATATACGTGCCTTTCATTCTTCAGCCTGGAGTAGAGTAAATTTCCTGGTAATTTGGGGTATGAGGGGCATGCTTTCTCTCTTTCCAGCTCTATTAATTTTAGCCACTGCTGCATCTATCTGGCTTTATCTTAATAAAATTGTTTAACTGTGTTTCCTCCAATAATTATAATGACTTTGTATGGATGTATTTGTCGATGCTCAGTCATTGATAGGTCATTCATGTGCTGCGTTGGGGCATGTAAGATGGCACATGCTCATTTTCCTCATGCCAGGGAGACTGCAATGAGCCCCAAATGGGTGTGCTTAGGAACATCTCTTCCTTATTACAAACTGCTAATCATACGTAATTCCTAGACAATTCGCACAAGGGAATGGTATGTGCTGGTACAATACAACATTGCCCAGATGAAGAGTTGAATCCCTGAGCGGTAGGCTGTGTTTCCTTTAGGATTACTTTTTAAATTTTGATTGGCGCATACTTCCAAATCCCATGAGCGATGTAAACAACAGCACATCACATATTCAAGGCATCTGCAGACTGCAATTCCATTGGGAAGTGTTCAATTTGCATCAAATCACAAATTGTTTCTGTCATTATGCACATATATAAACCAGTACCCCGGAGGTGACAACACCGGCTCTCTGTCTCTGAATGCATATATATGTATAATTTCATTATTTTTGTTTATTTTATGCTTATTCTGCACTGTTTGCAGTATTATATGTACATAGTGACTAAGGGCTTGTTTTTATACTGGAGTATACACAGGACTGAATTGGACCAGTGGAATTTTCATTGCAGGGATTGATGGGATGACATGTTGGGACAATGGATATCTGCTTCTTGCTGTCACTAACATTTACATCTTGGATTATAGTGGTGTCTCTGAGGTCACAATATTCCTTGCTGCACAGCTGGAGTAAAAGAACTGGATTGTGGACGGATGAGTCATGGCAGGGCACATGATTTGCCACTAGCTGCCTAGAGGAAAATAAAAAGGTTTTCTCAATATAAGGCCGGCTACAATTGACAGGGGCAGAGAAAGTTCAAACCGCGGCTAAAACTATTTTTGTCTTTTGGATTTTCCTGAATGAGTTGTAAATGAATTGGTGGAAAGTCTTAGCCGAATACTTCTGCGGTCCATTTCTGTTAGCAATGCTGCAGGTCGATTGCATGGGTAGTGCAAAATCAGGAAACTTCACAAAGAACATATAATAAGCTGCAGCTAAATCAATTAGTAGATAGGAGGGTATAGGCCAATGTTTCTAAGCTAGGGTTCCACTTGAGGTTTTTAGGGGTTCCTTGTGCAATGAGCAATTTGTGCTTCCCAGCTCAGTTTTGGTGACACCAGTGATCTTTAAGGATGACATTTTTTTCCCCTGGCCAGCAATGTAAGAGACATTTTTCTCACTGACCACCATGCTGATAAACTGAGCTGTGGATAAAGTAATCATAGAAGCGAATCCCTGAAGACCTGAAAGGTATTTGAAGGGTTCTCCCATTTTAAAATGGTTTTGAAAGACCGGTATAGACATTTGAAATTGTATGAAAATTTTAACTTATCATGCAAAAAGTTTGACTTTGCCCAGTGTCGCCTCCCTAACCTGCCAGAAGGCCAAGAGAAAGGTCTGAGAAGTAGACAAAGGCAGGACAAAGGTTTCCATTTGCATACTAATGTAGTTTCAGCTGTATGTCTGGATCTGGATTCCTAATTTATTCAATGGTTTTCACTAAGCTAATTTGTAACCAAAAATTATGTATTATTTTATACTATTTGTATTGCACAGCTTTGTGGCAGGTGCTCCTGAATCACATTTATATTGCACTGTACATAAAGTTTTACAATTTCTTTTTTAAATAAAATAATTATTTTACCCTGGTTTCATCCTTTGTTTTGCCGATCACCTAAAAAACCTATTGCATCCACTTGCTGCAATAATTGAAAATATCGAAGATATATTTTTAAAGTAAATTGATTGGCTTACCAAAAAAGATTTTTTAGAAACCACTACTATTTTTCTTAATTAGCAATCTGTGTTGAATTATCAACAAAAACTTTGGGTCAAAACTGACTACAAAATGAATTATTCATCCCATTCGCTGATAGTTGGTGATAATCTTGCACATTTTTTCCATCTGTTCAGAGTGGCTTTGGCTGTGAATAGGCAAGTGTTAAGAATTTCTCATACAGGGCCATTAGAATGTAAATTATAGGCACCAGCTGAAATGTTATGGCCGTTGGTGTATTACATTAATACGTTCCCCAGAGGGAAGACCTGCTCCTATTTACATCTTTTGAACCGTGAGACTCCCCATAACGAATTCTAGAAGACATTTGTCTTGTAGAGCCTTGTAACGTGGCAAATTACCCGTCATCTGAGAATTCTCTTTACGCTGATGTTCATTCTTCCTTACCAGTTCCAGGCTGGTCCATCCCCCTCCTCCATACTTCTCTGCACATGAAGCACAATAGGGGTTCAGATCAGGAACAAGAACAAGAGCAAGAACATTTCTATTCAAAAAGTCTGATTTTATAATTAAATTACAGATTCAAATTATGAGACTGTTCAGTACTTTGCTGTAGAAGATTGAACCCAATTTTTCATTTTGATTTCTGACCCTAACCACTTTTAGTGTAATGCTTGCCTTGAGAAAGAACAGAGGAACTTATTAAACTATTGCCATGCCGTATTGTTGTTTGCAGTACATATATAATAAAATAATTTTGTTTCTTTATAGTTAGATGTGCGTGTGTTAAATATGTATGATATTCAGGATTAAAAATTAAACATTTGCTACGGGGTAATTATTGGCTATTTCAGGCAAAAGATTTACCTCCAGCTTTACTTCGATGACGATAATGGCATGAAAAGCCTATATTGTGAATTGAAATAAGTTAGGCAATCAAGATTACAGGGAGTCAGAGGTTGGATACATGCCCATCTCTCTTTTAGAAGAAACTGCCCCAACTGGATTAGTAGACTCAAATTTGGCAGAGATGCATGCTTATAAAAATAAAAAAAAATAAAAATACAGGGCCCAGGATTTTTATACTTAATGCACGTTATTGGTTCACTCCCAAAAAGCACAATTCCATTTGCTTTGCTGCTACTGCTTAAAAAAATATCTTGATTCTCTAAGTATAGAGAAGCGTTGATTAGTGACAGCAATAGGCCAGTCACGATCACCCACTCTGGGCCATTGACCTATGTTAAGGACAATCTTGGTGGAACAAAATATTTGGTTGGTGTGAGTTAGCTTTTTGCCATTAGTTTCAGCTGTGCCTTTTTGCATAGCATACTTGCTGATTATGGCACACACTTACATTTGTGTAATGGGTAGCAGTGATGACAGGTCCAGGATCTTCTCACCGCTGCCATCTTTGCCACTGACTCTTCTGGGCCCATGGCAATCCTCTTCGACCATTGGACAGCACCAAATATGTAATTCCTGCATGAGTTACATTGTCTCTAGAGTCTGGATTTCTTTGCAGTGCCATGATCTACAATGCATGACGCAAACCAAAAAGGCACACGTCTGCCAAATACCTCTTCCTGCTGGAGACTTTGTATTTTTTTGGTTTTGTTTGGCTTACACTGGGTAAATTGCTTCTTCAGCCAGCTAAATGCAGTGGTGAAGTATTGAAGAATAGGTATTGCTGGGGGAAATAAACTGTACCTGGTATTTTGCAATGCATGGGGAAAATGCATGTTCACTTAAAAATGCACTGGACAAAATTACATTAAGGAGATCAATGCATATTTATTTTATGATTAGTTTCTTGTACACCTGTGCCCAAATCATGGGTGTAACCAGCATAATTTACTCCTATTTTTTTTTGGTTACATTATTCAGATTTTTTACACAAATAATCGTACAAAAAATTGGAATGCATATTGTTCTTTTTCTGGCACCCTTAGAATACATACAAAATTGCATTTGGACTTTAAATGGCATAATAAAATGTTTTTCCAAAAAAACATTTTTATTTTGTATTGGAGTATGTATTTAAACTGTAATGAACAAGTTTTTTGTATGCAGTGTGCTTCCTTTTTTTTGCAGAACATAGCATGTTCTAATAAAAAGCTTTGCTGAGTAATACAGTTAGCGTCTCAGGGTTCTGCTCCCAGGTTTCATTGTTTATTACAGTAGAACAATGAATCACATTGATGCAGATGGCTGTTCTGCAGCACCTGGGTCCTGTTCTCCCAGTTCAACCGAAAGTTTTATCTTGGTGCCCAATGAACATAACAGTGGCATTCATCTCGGCTGTCACATGGAATCTCAGCGAGGTTGCCTCGTTTCAGCCAATTATGTTCGGCCCTCCCTTGGCTTAACTTAACCTTATATTGATTAATGTCAATGAACTGTGTTTTTTAAACTTAGAGCTGACTGCCAGGTGAACAGCCAGAAGTGCTCATCAGGTCCCAGTCTGAGATCTTTCTGTAGAATACACTGCGGGAACCTTGGTCTAGGATCCACCGCAGCTTGTGACTAGGCAATAAAGGATTAACAGCCTTCTGATACAGTTACCACTCTGCTCTCCCGCCCTCTGAAAAAGCCTTGATTAGAGAACACTGTGAAATGCATTAGATCTTCAATGGCTGTACCCTTAGGCCCATGACCGCAGGTGGAAGACTGCCATGTGGTTGCTTTTCTTCCTCTGAGAATGAACCACACTGCAACCCCAAAGGCAACATGTGCAAACACATTAACCTAGGGAGCATTTTGTTGCTTCCACTCACATAGCAAGCCACTTTGTGAGGCGGCAAACTGCTCCATAGGCTAACTTGTTTGCACATGTTGCCCTTGGAGTCGCAGTGCGGTCCATTGTCTGGACTTGGAAAAGCAACCACACAGTCCAAAGCAACTTGTCGATTTCAGGAACCGCACAGCGATTTACTGCAAATGCATGCAAAAAATGCTTCTCACCTGCCCCTATTAGGCTGAATGGTAGCAGTTGGGACTGTGGTTGAGCCTGCAGCATAAAACTGTGGTCATCTGCAAGTCTGAAGTGACCCTTATTCTCCCAATTTGAGTTCTGCTGTGCAAGGGATAATAGGAGACTGATATTAAGGACGGTTTAATCAGAGGAAAGAGAAAAAGATACCTGACAGCATTGCCAACCAGTAAGCAAAAGAGGTTCATGGATTATCAAAGTGATCACCAAACTGTGTGGGGGGACATATTATTCAGTACAGTAATGGTTGGATAACACAGTGAAAAGCTTTGTAGACTTTGTTCCCTGTATTTAATTCAAGGCTTCATTCTCATTTGTGAATGCAACGTCCCTTTCATTCCGGCCATAGTACGTCATCTATCATGTGTTCACTTTCTGTATTATTATGGATGTGATTTAGGACACTCATTTCCCCGGCCATGTGATGCAGCTTTCCTGGAAAGGTCCTCGCTCTTCAGATTACACAACGAGTTTTGAACACAAGCATCACTAACAGTAATGCGCTCACTGAGCGACATAGATCAGTAATTGGCTCTTCCAATTAGGAGCTTAAAGAGCAAAAAATAGGTACAGTGATTAGAGGGCGAATCGCTGAAAACAAAGATGTCAAGGAATAAATAAAGAATCTTTAGAAAGACAATGACTTCATATTGCTTTAATCCTTAATGGAGATTATATACAAAATGGGAAGGGACAGGCTTTCACTGAATATTCTACAAACCTGATTATATGATAGACGCTTAAGGGTGTATTCCAATCAAATATGAATATGTTATATTTTAAATAAGCTCATACAGCCTGTGTACTGTGCATAAAAATATGCAGAGTGATTTCAGCTAAATTGATTCACACAAATTTTGCTGCAATGGAAACTGGCAATTCTGCTTACTGAAGGGTGAGCATTTCTTGTGAAAAAAAAAAATATATATATATATTTTTACAGGTTTACTTTATTTAATTCCATGAAAAAATTTGTGTTTTATTTTTTGTCTATATTTTTTTTATTGTCTATATTATTCTTTTTTTGTTTTTCTTTCCTAGAAAAATATAATTAAAAAAAAATTAAAATGGTGGTTGTTTGGCACAAACTGGCTCCAGTATTGAGTAAGAGACCATCAAGAGCCATATCAACTCAATGTCCACAAATTGTCTTTCTCTTAGGCAATAATGCATTTTGTCAAGTGGCAAAATGTAGAAAAATCTCATTATGTTTGAATGTTGTTCATTCATTCTTTGCACTTGGTTGGTCTGCTAGCCAAATCCATGCCAATATGCCAATAGAGAGTAGTATCTATTTTGGTTCATGTCCTTTGTTTAAGCCAAGTGCCAACTTACCCACTTGCACCAACAACCCTGTAAAAACCCTGATAAATGTAACTGCATTGGGTTTTATATTGCCGAATTTAAAGGAGTTTACTGCTATAATCTGGTGTTGCACTTCCACCTTAGCACTGGTTAACTGAATCAAACAGCAGAAAGTCCTATTGCCTATTATTATTATTATTATTATTATTATTATTATTATTCAGTGCACCATATTGTGTTTCCATTCTCTCCCAGTATGGCAGCCAGTTCCCCAATCACTGTTTTATTGTTTTTTGGGGGGAAACAACTGCAAAGGCATGAGGCTAATAGTTCTATAACATCTGTAGCATTTGGATATACTTAGAAATTCTAATTACCATATCTTACTATGAAACCCTAGTGAGAAAAAAAAAATCCATCATCCTATCCATCTTCCATCAATCACCTAAAGCTTAAATATCAGTTTTGGGGGAGTTGCTCTTTAAAGGTTTACTGAGCGGACTTGCTAACTTTAGCACAACTGCCGTGATCTCTGATTGACATTAACAGTTCCCTGATTGATTTTACTTGTTGCCTGAAGCTGCTCTTTAATTCATCTAACTGATGGATAATTTGCTGTAAGATGTATGGTCTTCCAATCTCTAATGGCACATTGTTCTATTCTTTTTTTTCTTTTAGGAAGAATCTCGCATCCTTCGAGTTAAAATTGTGTCTGGTATTGATCTGGCAAAGAAAGATATCTTTGGAGCAAGGTAATTGTCAGAATTTATTTATACTCTGTGTATCATGCTTCGTGTCTATATAATTATATCTGACGTTTTGTCTTATTAAAGCAGTGGATTGTGTAAAAGGTGTTTCTTGCAGGGTTCTCCTTGTGCACTGGGACTTTTCAACAACTGCAGTTAAGCAAGCGGTTCATGGCTTGGTTCAGGCCCTTGCACACAGATGATGGTGTACAATGAAAGCCTATTTGCAACAGCTCATTATCTCCAAAGTGGAAGTTATTTGCTTTGGAACCCTTTAGGCCTATCCGTTTTACCTGCTGTCGGTAAAGGCTAATTTCAAGTTAGTAGGGCAGTTCCTACCATCTTCTATTGCTTTGCATTTGGACATTCATTATCCATGTGGCCACACACATAGCCTGCCCTAAAGGCTTGTACTCAAAATGACTACAGGGTTTTCCCCCAGATAGCTAAACCAGGCTGAAGGTTCTCTATGGACAATCCTCACTGTTTTATCAGCAGTTTGTAGTGCACTTCATTTTCATTAGCAGCACAGTACATGCATTGCAGCTCACCGCAGTGCACAAGCACATACACACGTGCAATAATGTTTCACGATCCTTTCCAACGACAAACTACTTCACGAAGCATGAATGAGTGCTATACAAACAGCACTGTTCTGCTCTATGGAGAGCTGAGGGAGGAGAACGATGGAGCGGCACCCTGCTGTGCTCTCTCCCTCCTTCACTTGCATTATGATCGTTTGTCGTTGATCAGACAATGGACAACCAGCACTGTACACACGCAAGACTGTCGTCCGATATCAGCCCACGTGTGTATGTAGCCTAATGCATAAGCATGCATTGTTGCTTGCATGCAAAAAATGGTGTGGTTTTATTTCTAGGATGTTTGGTGCAATGCCAGCCCACTCATTAAAACCAACTACAAATGCAATGGACCCTGGACGTCAAGATGAGAATGAGCACTCAGTATCTGTAGTCAGGATACTTAGTGTAGTAGTAAAGTATATGTTGGCTTTAGTAATGAGATGCATGGATAGTTACATAGTCAGACTGACAAAAGAAATGGATTTCTTTTTTATCCTAAAAAATTAATTGTGAAAAAATAGCATCCACATAAACCTAAAACACAAAGGAAACCACAAATCCCTTAAAAAGCATGGTCTGACTTGCTCTGCCATAGTTATATTCCTTTTTGATACTCCAGAGCAATCAGATGCTCCCTGGATCTACAATACAGTAATGTCATATAAATAATAATAGCTAAACTTCAGTAAAGAAAATTTGTTGCATGTTGAGGTTACACTGCTGCTCCAGAGTTCCCCTTGCCTTTAACAACAGTTTTTAGCAGGTTTGCTACAAATATGTGAAAAGGATGTTTTTTTCATTATTATTAGTATTAATATTATTAATAATAATAAACAAAAGTTATATAGCACCAACATATTATGCAGCGCTGTACATAAAATAGCAGGAGAAAATGACAGACAGATACAGACAGTGACACAGGAGGAGGAGGGGACCCTGCCCAGAAGAGCTTACAATCTAGGAGTATTTAAACAGACTCAGATTGTATCCTAATTCCAACACTTATAGGTAAAGATGAGGTACTTGAAAAAAAAGGGCATTTTTCAAATCTGTTTAACAAAAATAGTCAATAGTTGTAAAGTAAGCACACTCTTGGTCTCATAAACAATCATTGGCCCTTTAGCATTTTAGGCATTTTAAATAATCTCCTATCAGGGTATGAAATTGACTCTCTGCCATGTCAAAATCCTTCAGTTACAAAATGTTTTGGTTTTCTTCCATGGGCTTCCTGTTTCAGATCTCTTACATGTCAATGGGATTCAAATCAAGGCTTTGATTAGGCCACTGTATTACTATTGTATAGCTAAATTTTTGACTCTCCCATACTGATCAATGGAAAGATCAAGCAAAACAATGTACAACTAAATGTAAACCAAAATTTCTTGTATATGACCTTTATTCACAATATAATATTTGTTGCCGCACAAAAACCCTAGCTCTTTTATTTCTTCTTTGTTCTAATTTCATATACTTTGACTAGGCCAGCCCATAACCCTCTATTTCTTGTTAGCAAACCATTCATTGGTGAAGTTTATAATAAGCTTTAGATGAGTATTGTGGTCGGTTTCAGCTTCAGCTTTAGCTTTTGGACAGCCTTACATTCCTATCATGCTCACTTTGATATAATGCAGAATTTATAGTTGATTAAATGCCTATAAGCTGCCCAGACTCTGAATCAGCAAAGTAATCACTTCTGCGGCGGGAAGAACAGTGACATCATTGGAGTGGTGACGTCTCATTGGAGTGGTGACGTCTCATTGGAGTGGTGACGTCTCATTGGAGTGGTGACGTCATTGGAGTGGTGACGTCATTGGAGTGATGACATTACTAAACTTCCTGAGTTTAACAGCCGTGCATTGGATGATCTCAGACTGCAGTTATGAGCCTAAAGGGACATTTCATTGCATTTTCAGGTGGAATTGGACAAAGGACAATTTTTTATTGCACTTCTTGGGCATAAATAACATTTCTGGCTGTTCATTATGACACAGCAGATCTTCAGTTTTTTAGGTTCAGGTATAGACATCTTTCATTTCAAGCTATGGAGCATATAGAGGCCACCAATACTTTGTAGGTTTTTGGATGACATGCTTAGTTGGAAGGTTTGCTTCTTGTTATCATACTGTATTTTGTGGTTGCCCCATGCCCCTGTGAGGAGAGTAGGTCTTAAAGGACCTCAACCATATTGATTCAACCTTTTGTCTTGGCCATCATCTCATTGACCGGCCTGTACAAGTGCAGAGGCTGTAATGGTACGACATTACTTTACCAGCCTTCGTGAAAGTTTCCTATGGAATAACTGACAATGTTTCTACTCCATCACTTCCTATTATGGTCAGAATATTCCCAACCATGACCTCTCTAATATAGAACCTGCCATTTCACATTTTCTGCCTCATTGTCTTTTCCTATTGGAAACACTGAGCCATCATAAATGGTTTCTACTTATTCTTTTGTAATACCTACAGGAACGTGTAATATTATATCACTGAGGATACTTTCTATTGCAATAAAAAAATAGCCCCTTTCGTTAATGGCTTCACAATCAGATTTCACTGGAAAACAAACAAAGCTTTCATTTTGAGGATGTGGTTAGGCTTATTTACTTCTGTAAGTAGCAAAAGTAATTTTCATAAATTGTTAATAACTACCCTATAATACCAATGTTCCGTATTTGTTGGAATCATGTTTTGTATGCTAAACAAAAGAATAAACCCAAACTTGGTAGCTTGTTTTAAGTTTATAAAAACCCAATCAGTAAAATTTAATTTAGGCTTTCAAGCAAATCTGCGTGGCAAATGGAAATTTACTTTTTCTTTTTTTCTGCCAACCTTCACATCACTGCGGTGTCATTTACTGAGTTTTATTGCAGGAAAACCTCTATGGCATTTTTTTTATTTTCCTGAGTCACAAAGAACACAAGGTAAGTAGATTACCCAATCAATGCCATACTCCCTTCACCTGTTCACCAATAATGTAACTCAATGTACGGAGCTTTCCCTTCTATTGGTGATCAGAGCAGACAAAGAATGGATTTGAATTGATGGGTGCACGGTGGCAACCAGGTGAAAGATTTGATATCTGGGTGTTATTGATTATTTACCTGGTCATGCAACTATTGATCTGCTAGCACAAATGTTTGATTTGAATAAAAACGTTCAGCTTCTTCCATCCAGAATGCTCAGAGCCCCATTGCCAACAGAAGAACGGTGAAGGAGAATGAGATTCAACCTCCAGTTTCTTCAATGAAGTGGTTGGTAATTGTAACTAACAGATCACATTTACCTTCCTCAAAGTGGCCACATACTAATACGCTCAATTAAATTCTTGTCTGTGTCAGTTCCACAGCCATTAAATGTAAGGTTTTGCTTTTGTTCTCTCTAAATTCTATGTTAATAACATTTTTACTGTTCAGATTTCCTATTGATATCCTGGTCTAGGACATAATTGAGGAAAACATTTAAACAGAATTCAATTTGACTGCAGATGACCTTCTGAACAAAATGATTGCACTTTCTCAAGAAAACATTGTCATTGGTCCAAATACTCCATGGGTGTACAACAGCGATTTATCATGGAGATATTATTTATTAGGAAGCAAGTGGACACAAGGACAGTAATTTGTAATAACTTATCGTTAAACCAGCACAATGCCCCAGATTAACCATTTTATTAGAATACTATTTCAAAAAAGAAAGTCTTGAAAGGAATAATGAACTCCTGTGTACAAGTGCGGGAGTTATGTCATTCTCGCCTGGCCAGAGATCCCAAACTCAGAAAAGTGCCGGATGAAGATGTCGGTGCCAGCAAAGGAGAGAGCAAAGGTGAGTTTGATAAGTAATTGCGACCAGGCAGGTAAGTTAATTTTATTGCAGAAAATACATCGCCTTTTATATTTAAAGAGCTTCCTGTTTTTATTTCTAGGTTTATTTCCACTTTAGTAAAATTAGAACATTTCCCAAACAAATGTTTTGATCTGCGTTTCACTTTAGGCACCTATAGGCCATGTTTATCTGTGTCATAGTCCAGGCCTGAGATACTACATATACAAGTAATCCCCACGCCCTTTGTTTGTAGACGATGAAGCTAAGTAGAGCGGAATTGGAGCAATCTTCCAGTGCTGCGCGTCTGTAAAAATAAACGTATGGGTAGCTGTGCTTCATTACATCTTGCTGTCCCAGCATTCTGCCATGTGTACTTACAAACACTGGGATTTCATCGCGTAAGGGAGATCACAGTGGCAAGATTTCTTTTTAAAGAATGCTCAGCAATGGATTTTCCAAGCTGTTCTCTGTACTGGTAAAAATGTGTTTGTACATTCTGTACATATGTAGCAATGGATCTTATCTTGACATTTCCTAACTGTTCTCTCTACTGGGAGAAAGGTTCTGTACATTCTGTATATCATTCTGTATATATGTGTGACTGCTAATGGAGAACTTTGCTAGGGAGACTTCCTGTCTAACATGATCATAAAAAATAGGCCCATTATAAAATGAATGTACCATTGTGTCTCATTTACTGTCAAATACAAGAGAAATGTAAATGTTTATTCTTGTGTGTAGCCATCTTTCTATATATATATATATATATATATATATATATATATATATAATGTATTTATTTTTTAAAGATAACTTACGGTATATTATTGCTAACATTAAACCCAATGAAAACTTCACATTCATTAACATACCTTGATGGGACTGTACAATACACTAGTAAAATTGTGTGCATTACTCTAGTCACATAAACACAAAATTACAAATATATACAAAAGTAAAAAGGTTTATTTTTTTATACTTCTAAGCAGGGCGGCTCAGTGGTTAGCACTCTCACCTTTGCAGCGCTAGGTCCCAGGTTTGAATCTCGGCCAGCACACTATCTGCTTAAAATTTGTATGTTCCCCCTTTGTTTGCGTGGATTTCCCCCGGGTACCCACATTCCAAAAACATGCAGTAAGGGTAATTGGCTTCCCCCAAAAATTAACCTTAGACTGTATAAATGTCCTATGACTATGGTAGGGACATTAGATTGTGAGGTTCTTTGAGGAACAGCTGATGACATGACTATGGACTTTGTACAGCACTGCGTAAGAAGTTGGTGCTACATAATATATATATATATATATATATATGAAGGTGCTCTTTCTAGTGGCCATCTGTGCAAAGGAAACTTGCCACTTACTACCTACCAGCACCAGTAATATGAATGGTAGAATCTGAACAGCCTGTGTAGTAGCATTTGTTATGCAAAGGCTCCATAATCTGAATATTTGTGTTTATATGTTTGTAGGAGGGCAGATGAGATCAGTGCTGACTGTTAATGATAATTATAACAGCAGGGAAACAATACTAATTGTGTTTCAGACCAGATTAATCACTGCTCCTAGTGCAGGCAGTCAGTGGTCATGAGCAAGACATGAGAACAGCTGGATGAGCTATATCTAAAATGATCATCCAAGACACTTTGGTTGAAACTAAACTTCAGGCAAATTGTTAATTAAAGAAATACACAGGGAGTTGTTTTATCTGGCAACAGATTTGTATTTTTTATGCGTTCTTGAGATTTACACAGCTTTGCCAAGCAGCACAGCCCCATCACACAGGGCAGAATAGCTTTTCCCGTGGCGTGGTTCAGTTTCACTCATAGATCACTTCTTCATCCCCAGCTAAAGGACAAGGAGCAATGATACAATTCTTCCTCTGCTCCCTTTATCTTATTACCAGACCTCTTTGTGATATCATTATGATACAGCTGAATTCTTTAGGATCTATGATAACCATGTCAGTAGAAAGCGTTCATATTGCCAGGGAAGCAACATGGGGTCCCCACAAAAATTGCTATAAAAAAAGTAACCCGTGTCCAAACTGTAAAAAGAAATACACGTTATGAGACATGTAAAAAGTTGTCAAAATCTACATTTTTTTAAAATTCCTGTCTTTAATAAATAAAAGAATCCTTATTGTGGTCTCACTGGTAAAACAATACAATCAGTATACAATCATCCATTCCTTGCTAACATCATTACAGTGTTGCTGGCGCCATTGTGCGTTATGAGAACGCATTTTCTTTTTGTGCTCATCATCTTGTGAGTTAGATGGATCTCTTCTGGGGATTCTTTATTGTCCTCCCTGCCAGATCAGATTCACTCCAGTTTCCTAATAAAATGCAGACAAAATCTCTGTGTATCTGTGAAAGTTATTAGAGATAAATAATCAAGGGCATCCCCTTTGGGCGTGTGCGTTCCCTGGGCTAACTCCCAAATGGAATCAGCAAGAAGAATGAAGGAAGCTGAAGACACCTTGGCTTCTCCCCTCCTCATTCCAACATGAGCTTTATGGACATCATGTCTTTAGGGGTTATTACTGGGTTTCTCAACCAGGGTTCCTGCAGAGGTTGCTAGAGGTTCCTTGAGCAATGAGCAATTTATGCCACTTGGATGACACCAAGAATGTTTTTGGATATCTATAAGGGTGACAATCTTCCCAATGGCCAGCAATGTAAGAGACATTCTTCCCACTGACCACCATGCTGATATAATGCGAGCTTTGGATATAATAATTATTGGAGGGGTTTCCTGAGGACATGAACATTATTGCAAGGGTTCCATCTTGTTAAAAAGGTTGCGAAAGGCTGGGTTATTATACTAAGAACTTGTGAGTCAGGAGAACAAACATCATTTCCATTTGCTTCTTCCTCATGCTTCCTAAACACCTATTAAATGCCTAATAAGTGCCTAGCAGGTGTTTGGGAATGTTGCATGTAATCCCATGGCATAGGATGCCAAGCATCTGCAAAAACATTTCAGCCACAATAATTTGAAAGGAGAGGACAGAAAAAAGAGAGTCTTTTTTGGCACAATCACATACAGTTTACTTATGACTTAACATGGAAATTACAAACTGATTGATTGTGTGATGTTACAATGTCATGAAAGGTTCATCATATACTTTAATATGAGTTATCCATTGTTTCAAAGAAGTAATATGCACCGTACCCGACGCGTTTCATCTTATTGACTTCCTCGGGAATGTAGAGACTTAGATAACAAAAGATTGATTTCCTGTACTCCAAAATAATATATGGATGCCAAGTTTTGATGTTGTGTATACTATGTGCTTAATAAAATGTGTTATTTATTTTGGGGAAGAGGATGATCGTGGATGAAAAGGAAAAGTCAGGAGCTCTCTCAAGGAGTGAAGAAGCTGTAGGTTGCCCTCAGGGTACATAGATTTTATTAATGTGTTTAAAAGGTACCAGTACCTGTACCTTGTTACAATGTTTAAACAAATAAACAGAGCGTCCACAGCCAGCCAGCAGATGAGTCGCGTCAGGAACGAGATGAGGGAAACGCGTCGGGAACTAGACATATTACTTATTTGAAACAATAGCTCATAAGAAAGTATATGATATGTAATATCACACAATGAATCGGTTTGTAATTTCCATGTTAAGTCATAAGTAAATTGTATGTGATTGTGCCAAAAAAGCGTCTCTTTTTTCTCTCCTCTCCTTTTAATATATATATATATATATATATATAATTCTGCACCAAACATTTGTCTCTGCATTGTTCTTTATAGTTTATTTTCAGTCTGTATGTGATTGGTTAATAGGCCCCAAATCTACCAGTATTTTTTTGGTCCCCTCCCCTGACACATAACATAAAAAGATGATCATTAAATGTAACAATATATTAATCCCTTATATAAAAGAGTGGCAACTTCTCAAAATCAATTGCACTAAACTGCAGTTCCGTTATTATTAATAAACAGGATTTATATAGCTCCAACATATTAGGCAGCGCTGTACGTTAAATAGGGGTTGCAAATGACAGACAGATACAGACAGTGACACAGGAGGAGGAGGAGAGGACCCTCCCCCGAAGAGCTTACATTCTAGGAAGTGGGGAAGGTAACACAAAATTTCAATCGATCAGTAGCAGTGATGAAAAATCCAATGGAATTTCATCAAAATGGTTTTCTTCTTTAGTTGTGTTAAACAATAGTTTACACTGTGGGATTGTTTCAGTTTAATGGCTGAGCAATCATTTCAGGCCCAGTACAATGCTTGTACACAGGTTATGTATAGTTTTATTAGTCCTAGTTAGAACCTGTGTGATGCATACAACAAAGTCCATTTTTTGGTGCATCATCTTGCATTAATAGTGCTGATTGATGGCAGCACATGAAATAATTCAATAATTAATGTTGTTTGCATGTCCAGCTTGAATGCACACATTTTCATCTAAATGCAGTACTTCATTTATTACACTAGATGGCAATATCGACTGAAAAGAACACCATGAGCTGCAAGTCATCAGTGATTTGTAGCATTGCAGCAGAGCTGGTTAAGCAGTATCATCATCCTTTGAGTCATTTAAAGAAGATATAAAAGTCACAGAACTCACATTCAGAAATGATAAATGAGTTTATATTTAAAATTCATTATTACTTTTTAAAAGTTTCCATTTATGCAGTCAAAATGTGTAGAGGCTGCTAGTGGTGCTTAGTATTTCTGGCTAAACACTAGAGGGCAGCAGAGCAGCTGCGATGTCAGCTTCAGGTCTATAGGAAGACTACATGTCCCATGATTCCTTGCATGGATGGGCGTGCTTACACTTTACAGCTCAATACAAAAGGGGGTGGCTACAAAGGAAGACATTCCGAACAAAGCATGAATTGTAGCCACAGGCATTAAGGGATATGCAGTTCTCTATAAAGGATATGAATTATTTATAACAACTAATTAAGAAATATTTTAGAGTAACAGGGGGAAATAAGATATCTTTATGACTTAAAAAGCAAACCGTATTGGTTTTATTGTAATTTTTTTTAGAACTTTAATTGTTATGAAATATGGATTTTGAGCACAAGATGGTCAATGACTTTCTGAATATTGCAAGGAATTACCATAGCTCCTAATTAAAGAGTTGGGGCTCTTTAACACCTCACACACGCATGCTGCCCCACCTCCATTCTGAAGAAATAATTAAAAATGATTGGTTAAACCAACAAGTGTTTTCTTTGACCAATATTAACCCTTCATATTTTTGAAAAGGTCCTTTGTTTCTGTGTTCCCTATATGAGAGAGGGTTGGGTTAGCTGGTCCATCTCTGGGCCAAATGTGCACTTAAAATTCCATGATCCTAAGCATAGAAGTGACCTTGGTGTATGGAATATTTTGCATCACTAATTGTTCTAGATAATACATTTTGGGATTTGTTGTGAAATAAGATATATAAATAACACCTGGCTCCTAAATTCATCATACTGGTTCAGCGTAGGTCATTTTGGTTTCTTTGGCCCTGGCTCAATGCAAGAATGGAAAATGCATCCATTGTTTGCAAGTCTTTCAGGTCAGTGTTGTACACCTTGGGGCTGAATAAATTAGGCTAATGAGCCCACCCCCTATACCACAGTTCTGATTGGACACAATAAATTCCAAAATTTAGGAATGAAACATTTAAACTTCTATAAGCATGCCTTCTATCCCCCTCTCTAGGCTCACTTTCTCCAGCCTTATTAAATAATATTTGATTTGATTTTAAGTGTTCCTTGTGTGACATTCTGTTACTTTGCTGTGCATCTCTGTAGTCACTTTAACTTCTCCCAAGACTCCCAAGTCTCTGCCTTCTCTTTTGTGTAATTGGTTCACAGACCTTTAGGGGGCACCATTCCCTGATTTTACAGAAGGGGTCAGGTTCCAGAACTATCTGGTCATTCTTTAGTGATTTTTCTATGATGATACCGATATCATTATATATATATATATATATATATATATATATATATATATATATATATATATATATGTATTTATTACAGTGTATGTGTGTATTGGTAAGATTTATATTTAGTGCTCAGCAGGTCTTTTGTATCGTAGAACTCATTTTCATTACGTTACTTGTAACACCTTTATGGGTGCAGTGAATTTCCGGTTCTAGGAGACTTTTTGTTCGTACAATTAAATTGGCAGTAATTATATTTTTCACAGTCAGTACTGTATTATACATGTCATTTTTTTCCCTCTACTGTCTAAAACTTTTACAAGTGACTCATAATATTACTCACAGATAGAATCTACCTAGCTGACTGTGCTACTAAACCGCAGAGAATTAAAATAACCAAAAGCTTTCTATGTATTTCCCAATATAAATACAAACTTATCTGTGTTGTTAACATTGAAGTATCATGTGATGGGTGACTGCAGTCCTTCCACCCAGTACTGTGAAAACCTTCACCAGTATACCAGTACAGGAATATTAAAGAAATAGCATGCTTCTACATGTATAGGTGCAAATTAGTTCTGTGAAATGAATTGAAAAGATTTTGAGCATCATGTAAATATCAGCTTGTATTTTCATTAGTTGGTGGTTGTCAGTGGCGGCTCTTTCCTTGACAACCACCAGCCCTTGTAGTCCCCAATAAATGGCACCCTTCACTCAAATAGAACAGAAGAGGCAGCTCAGCAGTACCCGAGCAGTCTGTCCGTAGAGCAAATGTTTGTTCCATCCGAAACGATTATAAATCATCGTTTTTGTGATCTGCACAAAGCATTAAATCTTCCATACCATTGAAGGACAGCTTGTGTGCAAATACTTCAGCAGGAAAAAAAAAGAAAAAGTTGACGTTGGCTACACAATGGTCAAAAGTACAGAGATGGTGGGGAGCACAAAAAGAAGTAGAAAAGATAAAGAAACCCACAGAGAGATGGAGAGAGGCCATGCTGACTAATGGGAGAGGCAAAGGATTTGGAAGCCCAATGACCTGCTGGGGTCTTATACCAGGTGAAAAATGAGAGAGGTCGTATATAGAGGTATTTACACCTAGAGATGCATCTGGAATCTGTAAAAGAATCCCCGTCCTGCTATTCTGTCTCCCTATTCTGTATGACCTTTTAATTTTTGGTTACAAGTCTATGGGGTCCATTTATGAAGCAGTGAATCTGACATTCCATGAAATATTCCCTGGTGGAGAATCTTCCAGGTTTACATGTTTCAATGCCAGTAATAATCCCCCATCAAGGACTGTCTCATTAAATTTCAGGTTCACTGCATTATTAATAGTCCCTCTATTATATAAAAGAACACTTTTTTTGTTATGACCTTAACCATGACCATAAGTACGAAGTAAATATTGTATAAAACCACCATACGTTCTAAACTCCAGACCAACATAATTATTCATTCAACAACAATAAGTGGAAATTTCAATTCATCCCTATAGGGAGGCCACCTATCCCACATTCCAATGGTGAGAACGAATGGGATTTTCCATGCATACATAAAAGTAAGAGACTGGCCAGGAGAATTGGCAGCGGCATCTATGCAGCTTACCATGGTCTCCATGCCATCAACCTGAGAGAAGCATGGACATGATCCTTGTGGAAGATAATCCTTTATTATCTCAGGTTACTTATTTTGTTCAGGTTTTTGTGCCAGAGGTCCTAATTTTCTTTTCTCTTTGGCAGCAGCTAGTGGAATTTTACAGCAATGAGCCTTTGTAGTACAGTAACTTGTATGTCCTGTTTTCCATAAATACCAGCCTTCTCTCATGGCGGTTATGTAATATGTTATATTGTTTGTTTTGCACATATCATTTATTGCAGCATACATCTTGGCCATCTTCTTTTCAGGTGGCGTCCAAAGAATGGCGGTGGTGAAAAAAGCTTTTCCCGAAATTCTCACATGCTTGCGTTTCATGCTCTTCGTTCAGCTCATATACATTTTATTCATGTCTCACATAATTACCATGTTGAAAGTTAGTTTACCACATTTAAAAAGTAATAGCTACATACTGAACTTTATTCTCAATTTTACCCTTTGATCCCCAAACCCAACTTTGTATACTCACTATCCCTAAAACTTGATATAAACTTTAAATCTGTAACTCTTCTGATACCAAGAAAGTTGCCTCGAATACAGTGCTTTTAGAAGTATTAAACAACTACTATTTTCAAAAGGAGCCCAGCAATGACCTCTTCAATAATTTCCTTGGAATCATCACACAAAGTCAACAGCACTCCAAAACATTTTATTATTAATAGTATTTTAGAGTGCTGGTGAATTTTGGTTCTTCATGGTTGTCATTTCAAGCACCCTTCCTTTATTATAAGGTCTGTTTTATGTAAGGGGAGCATTCCATATTTTCAGGTGTATTTTAACCCAAAACTTTTTTGATTAGGATAGTCAAGTGATTGGTTTGCTGGGATCGTCCTTTTAGGAAGATTGTCTATTGCTTTTGTCTTGAGTTACAACAGAAAGCCAAAGGAAACCCCCTGAAGTGGAGGAAATGAAATTCCCTATTAAGCTATTGACACAGTCTATTACATGTTCTGTGACAGTGAATGCCATACAATTTTGGTTTCGCATTAGGTCCTTTTCCAATATTCACCAGGACAAATGGAGAATGTCAATCTTTTTGGATCCATAGGCAGCAATAAAAACCTAATCAAGGTTCTAACTTTTCTGTTTCCATACCTTAAAAAATTGCATAAGCCGTATATTAAAAGTCCTATTTAAAGCACCTTGCTGTCAATTTACATTTATCTAGAGCTTGTGGTTATACTATGATAAACTCCTATGCTGATAGACCCCCATTGTTGGGTGTCTGGAAACTACCGTTCAGGTATGAGATCATTGCCTTTAGTGATATACAGTGTAGTGTCATTGACTGGAGATTCCTGTGTGAGATGCACGATGCATGCAGTTACAGGTGGTCAGAATTCATCACTGGGCGTATACATTGCAGGTGGAGCACGTTATTTATCACACACACTGTTCACACACTGATTCATCTTGTCCCATAATTATATCATCACTGTGTGCTGCATTCTTGATTTTACTGCAGCCTGTTCTGTCTCTGTATGTGCGAGCCTGAGAACTGAGTACACTGCAAACACCTTCAGTTTGTTCCTGAAGTACAACAAAAGGTAAGGAAGGAAGTCATATGTTTCAGGATCCTGAGACTTGAAGGAAATGTGATCGCGTAAAAATGTAATTGCTGAAGCTAAGCTGTGAGAAGGTCTTGGGACAATATATCTTCCATGTTATTGATTGAATGGTCCATCAACATCAATGTATAGTTTATGGATGTTTATGCTGTGGGGAGGATAAATGTTGGTTCTATCTCGTGAAGGTGAAATCTCAACAAGAACCCTACTGAGTGCATGCTTGTTAAAAAATCTACCTGTGAGAAAAACCTGATCTTTAACTCTTATGTGGAAAAGTACTGTGGAGCAGTGGATTCCATGCTAGGACCATGGCTCTGTAACATTTTAGCACAGAAGATCTCTGTGCAGGTTTATGGACTTTCAATGTGGATCTCAAGAGAACTATATCTACCCCAGGAACATTGTGCTGCGGTCCAGAGATCATACAGAACCACAAATGTTTTGCTTTGAGAATGGTGGAAAAGTGCTGAGAATTCCAATATTCTTATATTCTGAAAACAGGTACATTCCTGAATCCCCTGCAGAGCAATTTACCTTTATTGTAATGGTTCTACCAGTCATAGAAACATTTAATATAGATATTCAATATTTAGATCTTATCATATATTTCCTAAGTGATAACCAAATCTTAAATGACTTGGGGTAATGTTATCAATTTTAGTATGTTTGTTAGTATTTATGCTTTGCATGATATACAGGCACATGGTAGGAAGGCATTATTTTTTTCCTGGATGGCATAACTTGGTTTAAAGAAATTCACTGGCTTGCTTGCTAGCCATCAGCAGAAAAAAGACTTCAGAAATCTCTGGTGGTTATATGGTTATATTTGTGAACTTGATTTGCTTGGATACTTTCAAAGTGTTTAGGTTTCCTAGTTTACTTGAAATTTTACATATTTCTGTTTCTCAGACAAAATGCAGAAAGTACATTTCACACATAGTCAGGTATGGATATGGTCCCAAACTGCAGGGTGCACATGCACGCAGGATATAATTTTGTCCTGACAGATAATACATTCTCTTTTGTCTTTGTGTTGACCTGGAATAGCATAACTGGCCAAAGCAGAATCCACAATAGGAAAAAAAATCACTAATGAAATTAAGGAAATGGTCCTGACATTTGAACATTTCCTGATTTTTGAAGACTCGGAGTAATTGAATGTAATGTTCTCATACTGGCACTGATATTTACAGAACTTTGTCTTCAAGAAGAATTAAAAAAAAAATGAGTTTTAACTTTGATCTGGTCTGAATTTAAGGCAACTCTAGTTTGTGGAGACTGGGAATGTATTGAGGAAATTCCCTCTGATTTAAGGAACTTAAATTCACCTACTGTACACTCATTGCTTCTGCTGAACATTTGTTCCATAAATTCCATACTTTCTAAGGTTATTTTGAACTGTCCTCCTGGAGTCGGACCTGTGTTGGTTGTGTCCTGATGTTCTTATTATTAGATTTAAAAATTGAACCCTCCCTAACCATATTCAAACCTTTGTGTTTAAAGGTTTCAGCCATGTCCCTCTTCCTTTTCTATATATATTGTAATATACAATGAAAAAGTCCATGTAGTCTCTACTTGATGTATCCCTAAGACCATTCACCACTTTGTTGCCTATCTAAACTCTTGTTTTATCTTCTGTGTTCTCCAGAACTAGACATTGTATTCTTTATGGGTGAATCAGAGCCCCCTCTGTACCCCAACATTCTATCTATAAAGAAGAATTAGGAACCACTTCTTGCTGGTGATCTCAATAGATTTGTACCCCCAACATTCTATCTATATAGGGGATTCAGAACTAAAGCTACGTACACACGTCCAATGGTTCTCACTTAATAATCGTCTCAAGGCTGATATGCGCCCGTCTTCCACCGTCCGAACAACCGTCCTGGCAGATCCACAGACGGTGGACGACAAATGATCCTAATGCAAGGGAAGAGGGAGAGCCCACAGCGGGGTGCCGCTCCTTCGCTCTCCCCTCTCTATAGAGCAGAACGGTGCTATATGTACAGTACTCGTTCATGCATCGTGCTAAGTCGTTGGAAAGGATTGTGAAAGATTCTTTCCAACATCAGTAATTGCACGTGTGTCCCTAGCTTGTCTCCCTCTGTTGATCCCTCTAGTGATACACCTCAAAATTCTATGTATATTGGAGATTTAAGACCTCCTCCCTTCTGCTGGTGATCTGTCTAGTGAGGTACCTCAAAATTCAATTGCTATAGAATAAATTAGGTACCACTTCTTTCTGGTGGTCCTATAATTATGTGCTATATAGGGGATTCAGGACTTTCCCCCACTGTTGATCCGTCTAGTCATACACCCCAGAATTTCATGTATTTAGGACTTCCTCCCTTCTGCTGGTAATCCATCTAGTGATGTGCCCCAGGAATTCGATCTATAGACAGCAGTATTTCTCAACTAGGTTACCTTCAAAGGTTGCTGGGGGGTTCAGGTCAGTGACACCAATTATCTTTAGGGTACCCCCCCTCTTCCCAGCCTACACTGTAAGAGGCATTTTTTTCCATTGACCACCACATCATTGTAGTTTGAGCTGGCGTTATAATAATAATAATAGAAGGGGTTCCCTGAAGTCCTGAACATTATTTCAAAGGTGCCCTCATGTTGAAAAGGTCAATGAAAACTGATATAGGTAAATCATGACCTTCTCCCTCCTGTTGGTGATCCATCAAGTGATATACCCCAAAATTCTATCGATATGTTAGGAATTCCTTCCTCCTGGTAATCTTTCTATTCATATACCCCACAATTCTATCAATACAGAGGAATCAGGCCCTCTTTCATCCTGGCAGTGATCCCTGTAATGATACATCATGATATTGTAGTTGCTTTTCCTACTGCCTAGCCACACTTTCTATTCATTTTCCAATAATTTAAAATAAACAGCCCAAAATATTCTCCTTGGCCAAAATTCCACCCCCAATATTGCATCAGAGGATTATTTTCCGGTAATAATTTTGCATTAAGAATATTTGAACTGAAAAATCAACTTTTTCAAACAACCTTCCAACAGTGCCAAATCTTGTTCCTGTTACATACACTTTGAGTATTATCATCCCGATGTACAAAGGGATGACAGTAGGGGTTGTTGGTTTCACCAGGCACCATCAGAGTCAGTGGACCTGATTTATTAAAGCTCTGGAGAGGATACACTTTTATCAGTGAAACTGGGTGATCCAGCAAACTTGGAATGGTTTTCTTCAAAGTCACTTGCTATTTGTTAGCAAATGTTTTTAATGTTGGACCAGATCCATTCCAGGTTTGCTGGATAATTGGACCGAGTGACTCCAAAATGCATATCTAGTCAAACATTATTTCAAAGTTTCATATGCATGCACTGTTGTTGTTGCTCCTGGTGTTTTTAATTTTTAATAAGTATTCTGTAATAAGTATTTGTTAGTAAGCCCTTAGCAATAAGGTTTTGGGAAGTGAAGTAATAAAGCTTATCCCTGGAGAAAAAAAAGGATTTACAGCAAAGGTGCACTCCTTTTTTTGCACAGAGGAGGATGATGCTCATTCGGCAGGTGGCTGTTGGTAGAACCCTCCGCTGTCCAGAATGTAGGGGACCCTCTGTGTGCCTCCTGGGGATGTGGTGGGGTTGTGACACTAATCCTAATAATGCCACTGATTGCACACCATCAGCAAACAGACCCAACCTTTAGCTATATCCCAGCCTGACCCATCTGCCCAGTGGGTCTGCACTTCATTATCCCTCCACAGGGTGTCAGAGAAGTCCAGGGGTGGAACTGAGCTCAGGATCTTGGAAACGGAAGAACAGAGATGAAGATAAATTGCACACCCATTCCAGTGTCAATATCCAATGACTTGCCCTTTAAAGTCAACCTGTGAGAGACCTACAGCATTATTTATGTGTCACAACAAATTGCATTTTACAGCTTCTGAAGCTCCTGTCTTGGAACTCAAGTTCAGTGAGTTGTACAAGTAATGTTGGTAGTCTGCTGCAGACAGTAGTAAGCATGTCCTCAGTCCTTTCTTCCCCCAGTGATCAGACCACAGTACAGAGAGGCACGTAGCCGTAAGAATTAGGCGCAGTGACTACATGACCGGGGGCTGGGCCTAGCCCAGAGCTTTTAAGGGGTTAAGAAAAAGGGTAGTGTTGCCAGAGGGGGCTGGGCTAGTGTACAACGTGAGATAGGAGGAGATTAGGAATGGGAGATGTTAAAAGGGGCTGGACGATAGTGAGAGGCCCTCTTTTGGAAAGAAAAAGTTTCCCACCCACCCTCCCTCTTATGTTTAGGTAGAGTTGAGAGGTGGGTTCGTTTTAGAGGTTGGGGTCTTGGAAGGCAGGGATTCAGTGTATTGAAAAGGGGTGGATTTTGGCAGGGGGGATCCCCTTTGGTGGGGTCTCCCCTTTATAGTGAACGGATGATTATGGCTCCTGAAGGCAGTGCTGGGCAGCTAGGGGCCAAGGTGGAGATGTTGGAAGGGTTCAATTCTTGTTGGGTGGGATTTTGCCTTCTGAGACCTGCAGCTTGGTTGTTTGGGTGTATAATTGGGAGTTTAATAACATTATGGATACTGTTGTAATGGTTATGTATTATTAAAAGGGGAATTAAGTTGTTGTTGGTTCATTAAGCTATATTCAATGTAATATGTTAACAGTATATAATCCCGTTTAATAATAATTATATTAATAATGGAGTGTTGTGTTAATTTATGTTAATGTATGCTTATCAAAGTGTAAAATGTAATTTATTTGGCATTTATTTATTTGGATATTTGTTTGTTAATTATTTGGAAAGTTAAACTTTATTTAATGGTGTTTTAAATAAACGGCTGCTTGCCAGCCAATTTAAATCCAAGATTTTGTGTTGGGGTATTTAATTGGGGGGAGTGGCTGGTATGCAGGGGGAGGTTTGGTAGTAGAAGGCAGTTATAACAATGGTGTTTATAAGGGATGGGCTAGAAGGTCCGAGCTCCCCGGGTCATGTAATTGTGTAGCCGGTTACAAAGTTGTTGATACAGCAGGATTTGTATCAAACATTATAATCTGGTAGTAAAGTAGTATGATTTTTTTTTTATTTTTTTTTACTCCAGGGTTTCTAATCCAATTCTTGCTTGAATCCAAGGTTTCTAAGTATTGGTTGGAGTTAATTTTGTGCTTTTTTAAATGCAAAGAGCACATCGTGTTGTTAATTTTTAAACAACTATTGCATGTTTCTTGCCCTAAAGAAACATTCCTAGGTATTAATTTGTAGTAGATTACATTATTAAATTTTCCATGCAGAGAAATAATTTTACAGTACAGTTGAGTTTCCATGAAGAGTGATTTCTGAGGATAATATTCATAACCTGGGACTGTTCCTGGAAACGTTGGCATGTAAAAGAACAACTCAAGGCAGGAAGATTACTCCGTCCAGGGCTCACTGCAGCTGTGCTAAAATCACCTCCAATCCACATTCTATATAATGTCTGGCAGCAAGCGTCAAGGTGCGGACAGAAAGTGTCTGCAACTGTGGTCTTAATCAACCATTTTTTGAGATCCCTGACTAGTCAAGGTGCTTTTATTAGGTTTTGAGGTGCATGCTTTGAAAATTTACAAAGATCTCCATGCCTGCAATTTTTGGCCAGGAATGGGTGCTGATGTCACATTAGCATTCCTGTTGCTGACTGCAACACAGCAACATCGCTGAGGGCTCATTCATACATGTATGTCAACACATGTACACTGATTAGCCAGAAAAGTGTAATCTTCCACCCTCCTACTCTTCTCTAAATTATTTAATTTCTTTTAAAATACTTTTTTCACTTTTTCCCCCTCACCTGCCTACCTGAGTCTGCGATCACTCACAGTTGCTGTGTGGTGGACTGGTGATCCAGCAAGGTAGATGTGCCCATACTGGCCATTCCACTACTGCTGGCATCATCACTGCAGCTGATGGATGATAAGAGGACCCCAGATCTAAGCAGATAATAGAAAGTGGAGTCAGGGTCTTCTCATTTTCCTGTGTCACTGTCTGTATACGTCTGTCATTGCAAACCCTATTTAATGTACAGCACTGCCTATTATGTTGGCACTTTATAAATACTGTTTTTTATTAATATTATTAATAATAATAATAGTGGGCCAGCAATTAGTTTAAGGTGGTGCCTACAGAGTAGCTTTAAATTGTTATATTTCACATGTGCAGTGTGCAGTTGCAGAAAAAGGTTTGCATTTCTTATTTATGCATTAAAGCAACCCTGTTTCTAACCTAGAATGACCCATTGAAGCTGTACCTGTGAAAGTGCAAGTGAATACTTGCGTCTTTTACCACCCTTGCAGCTGAATGCCTTTCTGATACAGAGGACTCACTGGCTTGAAGCTGAAATAAATCCGGTACCCATGCTCCGGGTTTTGACATACGGTGTAAATATGCTACAGTATTAGCAGCCCCTGTATTGCGACCCAACTTTTCACTAACCACCCAGAAACAGCCAGGTGGCTACTGAAAAGAGTGCACCACCTGGCAAATAGGGGCCGTGGAGAACATTGTGCTACAAAATCACCTTTTCAATGTAGCACTAAGAGAGCAGAAAGAACACACACCTACATATGGCACCTGTGCTGTTCATTCTACTACACACAAGAGTCTGCAGGTTTTTGGGCATGAAGAGATGCCATTGGAGTGGGTAAGTGCTTCTTGTAGCTATAATTTTCCCACCCTTGACAGGGCACAGGGAAATTCTCTGTTGGGAAAAAGAAGGAACACTTATCGGGACAGTGTTGAAATGTATTCTTGGTAATATTTAGAGACTCGCTGTACAATAGTGGAAAGCATTCTGGGGTCTTGCTGTGCCATGGGACTTTTACTACTTCAATAAAAAAAAAAAATTCAGGAGTAAAACTTCTATGGAGTGAACTCATCTTCTGACTATTTCTGCATGGTTTATGTATTGTATTGCAGGGAAACAATTAACTGTTTTGACTGTAGATCTATCTAGTGGCCACTAAGTGTAAAGAATTGATACTTTATGGTCAAAGAAATATCTGCTTTTGTTTGTACAAACAAATAATTGTAGATTGTGTTTGTTCACTAAGTTATGTTCTGTCTTGCACACCTTGTCTGGGTCTTGCCAAGCCCAGGCCCGCCGGTGCTGGGAACAGCAACATTGGTGCTTGTCACCACAAGATGTAGCTGGACCACTCAGACTAATTCTCCCTAAAATTCTGTTCTATTGTCTGCTTGCAGTTGCCTGCTAGCCTTTGAGACGTGATCGGAGTGTTATTACTGAAACACTCCATTAATTGTTGGCCCCAGGAGTTGTATCTGCCAAAAACAAACACTGTGCATTCCTGCACCCTCATTCCTGTTTTAAATCTGACGTTTTATGCTAAGGCTAGGTACACACGTGCAATAGTTAGCATTTGAAAGTGAATGATCAACGATTATTCCGGATTAATTCAAATATAATCCACCAATAGTGTACACACTAGATACAGTTGTTTGAACGATCGTTTGTGAACGATTGTTGAAACGATGCAGGAAGTGACATGTACAGGAGAAAGTGTATCACAGAACAATCCACGATCACGGAATGACCGTACACGCAATAGATTATGAACGATCGTTGCCCAATCAGATCCGCCTAGATGGTCGTTCATTTCCAGCAAGATTCCTTCGTTCGTTGGCGTCCTGACCAGAAGTTGTGCACTTTTGGATCTGTGTACACAAGCTGTGTACACACGTGCAATAATTGTCATTGGAAAGGATCTTTCACGATCCTTTCCAACAACTAAGGACTGCATGATGCATGAACGAGCGCTGTACATAAAGCACCGTTCTGCTCTGTGGAGAGGGGGAGAACAATGGAGCGGCACCCTGCTGCGCACTCCCCCCTTCGCTTCTATTACGATCATTCGTTGTCCATCGTCCATAGATCCCCCCAGGACGGCCTTTCAGACGATGGATGGTGGGCTCTGTACACACACCAGATTCTCGTCTGATATCGGCCCTGAGCCGATTATCCGGCAAGAACCATTGGACGTGTTTTACGTAGCTTAGAACATATGTGAATTATCTCAAGGTTGTTGGGCATCAAGATAAGTGCCCTTGGGCGTGCAGCACTGATTTGTGAGGTTAACACGTTTGAATGTGGTCATTTTTGGATAAAAGTAAATACTGAATTCCTTGCTGGGTGTGGCAGATCTGAATACATATCTGCATTGTCCAGGTGCTGAGCTCCATCAGAAGCTGCAGATTCTGTATAGGTTTCTGGTATTCTGTCAAAAGTTTAAACACAAAGATTTGCCTTGGTGACTTTTCATGACCGTTACATACATGGAAAAGGTGTTACCTCTTTATCATTGGTTGTCACTTTACCTAAATACAGGAAATGGAAGTGCTAAGTGATTAGGTCTTGTGAGCTTGGTATCTATAACCAAGTCTTTTTGGATAGTAAGAAAGAGTTACTTCGGACAGGGAAAAATATATGTGTGTAAAACTTCTATTTTATACATTTTGAACTATACCTTCTCTAAATTTTTAGGTTCTTTTATGGTTCTGTGATAAGGTATGTCAGCCTTAAATATTTTGTTGCTGCTGCCATAGCCCATGGTGGCCGCTGCAGCTGGCTGAACTAATTATTGCTATAAGCAGCAATTCTGAACAGTCTTTGTGCTCAACTACTAAACAGAAATGGTTTCTGGATACCTGGGGCAGTTAACATACTTTATGTACATCTCTGTTGTTCTTCTCTGTTGTAACATCTTGTGTCTTCTCTTGCAGTGACCCCTACGTAAAACTGTCCCTGTATGTAGCAGATGAGAACAGAGAGCTTGCTCTAGTACAGACGAAGACCATAAAAAAGGTGAGTAAGACCCACAGCATTGATCTAAAAAAAAAACCAAGCAGATCCCCAGCTTGATGATTTCCAAAATGGGTTTCAGAAGACAACATGTAAATATATAGAAATGTAATGTCCCTACTACAATAAACTAAACTTACCTGCCTGTTTGTAATTTCCTATCTTTACTCCTTTGTGGGTGCTGCCATCTTTATTCTTCTTCCGCGTTTGTGTCTTGAACCTGGAAATCATGTAACCTAATTAATTCCCGATAACCTGGGGTATGTCGGGTTGCACCAGCATCTTTTTATGTATAGTGTTGCTTTTACTTCAAGTAGAAATCCCCTCTAAGCTATCATCAGATCAGGTGTCCTCATTGGAAGTGATTGTTATCTTGTGTTCAGGTGACAGGTGTAAAAACGAGGATCTCATATAGGTTTCTGTCCAGAAGACAAAGCGTGAATCTCTCCAGAGGGGACACAGCCATAATGACTTAATAGAAATTCTAACCCTTCCCCACCATTATCTGTTTCAAAACAAGAAATCTGTTTTGGCTGTAAATACCATTTGAATCTTTGTGATTCTGCCTATGTACAGTTTTCAGTGAATTACATGCCTTGCTGTTGTTGTGTATATATTGTGTATTGTGTAAGCAGAGCTGTTTATTGGGCAGATAAGAAGTAAACTTGACTGTGAGCTAAACAGTATATGTTGTGTATAGGCATCAATGCATTGTTTATAATACACACTCCAGAATACACCGGCACCAAGAGTCACATTCTTGTCAAAGCCAGAACCTAATCAGATAAAGAAATATATTTAGAGTTTGAGAGTTTGTAATATGCTATTATACAGAGGTTGTTTAATGAAGCCGTATAAAGACTAAGAGCATGTGGTAATGTCTTACAGTAAAACCGAGGTAAAATCAAAAGAATGAATACATTTAGATACAATGCTATGGTGTTGTAAACCATTGCAATTGTCTCCAAAAAATATACAGTATATCACAATGCTGATCTTAGCCTGAGAGTACTTTTTGCACAATGGTCTTAGAGGTAATTCTAAAAGTTATCAGGTTAATTAGTGTAATTATAATGTATTATAAGAATTACCTTTTAGAAATGAATGAATAAAAAAACCCCATTGTGTTGCTGTTCTTGGCTGTAGCTGTTCACCTATCCACCCAGCCAGGACCTCTCCAGTTGCTTACATGTGAACATTGACTTTTGTTTTGCATTTGACTGCCTGATTGGAAATGATGCTCACATGTGTGCAATATTCTGCTCTTCCAATGAGATCACTTTATAAGAGGAAGGCAGAAAGTGATGGGTCAGAAGTGCAAGATCTTTTGTATGGGTGCTCCAACATTTGCGGGGTGTGTGTAAGGTGAATACAGAAGCCATGCATGGTGTTCCTCTTGGGGCAGAGAGCTGGTAATGAACACTGTCAACTTTCACAAAGTCTTGTTGGTTCCCAAGAAAATGTAATGCATACAGGTTTGGGAGGTGCAATGTCTACCAAAACATGAGGGTCCTTGGCCAAATGAAGCCTCCACAGGGCCAAGTCAGTGCTGCACAAGGGCCCACTTTTGGTTTTGTCCAGTGTAGCTATGGAGATCATGGGGGGCTGAGCACAAGGGGAGTCCCTCTGACATTGACTATCTAAAGACTTTGAATTCTCTTGGATTTAGTCCTCTGGGCTGGTGGTATTTGCCCATAAATCAGTGAGATTTGGTGGTCATTTTTTAGCTGTCTTGTCTTCATTTGTACCTGTGGTCAGAGTGCCTGGCAGGGGGAAGTCTTACAGCACTCATTTTCTTTGCAGGTTTAGATATCATGTGTCTGAACTCTGAGAGCTGATGGATGTGGAAAGGGGTATTTACTAAAAAAAATCTAAATTTAGGGGCACAAAAATGTGTCCTCACTACAAATACAATTGAATTGAAAAAATTCCCCATTCTGGACCTACAATCTACAATTCCACAGTCTGTTGAAGTGCTTTTAATGGTTTGTAGGTGAGAAAGAGTCCCAGGGCGGAGAAATGAAACCTTTTACCTTGTGTGTCCAGTGCTGGAGGCTGGAGGGGGACCTTTAGATGCTCCAGGTTTGGAACACAACAGACGTTTTGGTGTATTTTAAGTTATTTCATTGCTGTCCAACTGAATGTGCATGAAGTGACATTTTTTAGACATACGTGGTGAAGGCTCCGTCCTAACTGATAATACTTAATTTATATTCTGTTATTAATATTAAGCCAATACAAGAGACATATGAAGAATAATGTATTGGCCATTTATTACTCATTAATTTATAAGTCAATAATTAATGTAATCCAGTTACTGTATGGATAATGGTTATATGATAACAGCAGTTTGATGCGTATGTTAATATATTGGTGCATGCAGACACAAAGCTTTCCTGTATAGCTAGCTAGCAAAGAAAAAGACTTCTTAAATAAAAAGAATTTTTATTTTATAACTCAGTCGAGTTGGCAGGCACTGCATTTTATTTTAAAGAAACTGAATTCTTAAAGCCATCCCACCCCAACCAAAAACAAAAATATATATATATATATATATTGCAAGCAGAGGACAAAGGAACACCAATGTGAGATCACAATAGCTGATTTCTCAAAATTACCAAATTGCTGTGTCTTGTTTGGCATTGTGTCTCTGTATGGAGAATTTTTATAGATGCAGGGCTTTGCTTCCCCATTTCAGAGACTCCAGCAAGAAGAACAGTGTTCGGTATGGTAATGGCATCACCAGTTCTCTATTCTCCTGAAACTAGCAGAGACAGTAGTGTCTTAGATCTTACCTTTCAGATATGGTGAGTGCCTAGGGACAGTTGCAAAAAGTGCACTGCTGTTTTTCAGGACACAAGTTGATTTTTCAGGGTACTGATGATGTTGAAGAACAAGGAAAATTTCTGATGTTCCGTTGCAAAATCTTCGCGTTTGGAATTAAAGTCTGTTTTATACTGGCATTACATTGCCCCAGACTGGTCTGCTACAGCTAGCCATATATTATTTGACATATTCTGCTAAGTTTACTGGATCTAAAATTTGATCAAGGCAGAGTAGTCCACCATGATGGGCCTAGCAGGATTTTATTCATTGCCGGGGGTACATTTTTATATGACCAGACTGATTTGTAGTCTCAGACTGGCAAGTCCGTTATCCCCACAAGGAGAAGTAATAGATCTAGACATGATTATCCCGCTTCTGGACATGGCTGATGCCTCGCCGTACATTGCTGATAGCATTCCTTCTAAAAATAAACTTTTATTGTAAACATGTGAAGGGATGCTGCTGTACAGTATGTGACTTGTCAGCTGTCCTCGTGTACTCCTGCATGTACAAAGGCTCAAAATAAAGTTACATGGGCACTTTGAGTGGCACAGGAACCCTGGACCCTAGCAGGGAACTAACTGTGTTCTAAGTGAGAGTAAACTCTATTCCCAACATCTCTGTTCTATGCCTGATCCATCATATAATAGAAGCAATTTTATTTATATATATATATATATATATATATATAATTGCAGTATAATTTACGATAAGTATATTTCTAATTAGGTATAATGTTAGTGTATCACTAATTGAACTATAATTAAAGTATATCTCAATCGCTTTTGTTTTGGAGTTACCTTTCAGCTTTTTTTGTTGTTCCTATTGGGACAGTAATAAAAATACAATTATTTTGTAGGATCAGGGGAACATTTGGTCACCCCTTCCATTTCTTATTTATCCTAGATTTAGAATTATCTCTTGTACTAAAAAATCCACACAAATAATGACATTTTGATATAATCCTGATTACTCCTGAAGTCCTGAATCTCAGAGTCTATCCCTATCATTTTCAATCTGGCGTACTTCAGTAAATCATCACAGCGTTTATCCAAACCAAGTTCTCCATCTTTCTGATTGACTTTGACCTTATCACTAATGGTACTGTATAATAGCATCAGGTGGTGGTACCTGCTGCCCACTTAGATTGCACAGGGAGTCCAGATCCACTAGGACGGTACATCTATACGTTCTGTCACAAGTAGGTCTGCTGCGTTGCCCAGCAGAGTCTCACAAGCATGAAGGAGATACCAGGAGTTAGGTCTTAAATAAAGGAGGGTTGGACAGGGTCTCAGAAGGTCAACAAGCAGCAGGACCAGTATCTGCATCTTTGTGCAAAGAGGAAAAGGAAGAACACTGCCAGAACCTTACAAGATGACCTCAGGCAGACTACTTATATGCATGTTTCTGACCAAACTGTCAGAAACCAACTCCATGGGGTTGGCATTTGGCCCCAACGTCCTATGCTGGGACCTGTGCAGAAGCATGCCCAGATGAGTTCCTACAGGCACATGAGGGCTATACAACAACTAAGTCACAATATCAATAGTTGTGATGAAATTCACACAGGTTCAAATTAGATAATTTGATTCAGTTTGATTCTCCGTGTGATTGTAAATCCTGCCCTCATTTAGTTAATGATTTTTGTTTCCATTGACCATTCCGAAGTCATTTTGTTTCTAATAAGTTTTACAGTGTTTATCAGCAAAACATTTCAACTTAAATATTTTGGTCATCAGGATAGAAGATGTGATTTCCTAGTGTTCCCAGAACTTTGAGCAGTGTATATTTCATCTAATAGCCTAAAGACCTGATCAATCTTAGAATGGGAAATCCGAGGAAAAGGTGATGAAAGGAAGATCAACACTTGAACAGTTTTTCCCAACCTCGCAGTTAAGAACTTTGGCTGTGAGTATATTTTTAATCCCAATTTTTCATGGGTTTTCTTCTCACTGCTTTATACATTGTGCCAAAATCAACAATTCTCAGTTCCATTTTTTGGCATCCGTACACAAAACAGAATATGGTGGAATCTCTGCTCACATCAAAAAATTAAGTTGTTCTGCATAACCATATATATATATAGTTTGGTATGTGCGGCTCCTATTTTTTTAACTATTAAACAATGCTGAAGTAATACTCTACCTCTTGACCAAATTTCTTAATAAAATATCTCCGATTACATAAGGAGGACCTAAACAAAAAAAGTGAAGAAATGTTGGAAATGTAATTGTGCTGCAGCAATCCCCTGGAAATTCCTCCTAAAAAATAGGATAGGATGCTCAGGCACTCCAGGCTGCCAGTTTTAGGAGATTTGGAGTGAGATTTGGCAATGTCATTATTATACTGTACTACTATTCTCCTTTCTGGGGGTTGGGTTATAAAGAAGCAAATTCCAGCCATTACCAAGATGGCCACCATACATAGTACAAAAAAGTAGCATGGTAGGTCTGTAAAAAGATCAGCTGCAACAAGACTGATGATGAACGGTGATACTTGTGTTTGCCGCTTTTCCATCTACGACCCTTTTTTTGTTTTAAGCCCTAAGATTTCAGTTCATCTTTATTATCCCCAGGGCCTTAGCAACTGCCTAACTCTCTCTTTTCTTTTTCATTGATAATGGTCATCAGTAAACTCTGGTGACACTCAAAGTTTGACTGTCTGATTCATAATTAAATAAAATGAATGTTTTAGATTTTTCTGGTAAATGTTTTATGTTAAATTAGATTTTGCATATTATTTCGGCTTAAACTGAGAGAGAGGAGCCTTGTAGTACAATACCCATACCAGAGTTTGGAACATGGGACATAAGTAATTATGACTGTCCCTGCATTCATGTATAACTGTTTTGTAGTCACCTTGATAAGTACTACATATTTCAGAATGTGATAAAACCTCCTCTATGTGTCCCAAGCTTATCTGCCCTTCCTGAGTGTCTGGAACCTTCATGGAAGTTGGCAGGAGATCAGTGATCACCCATTTGCTGTTTTTCCTTAGGTACTATGAACCAGAAAGCTCTGAGCATGCTGGACAGAGTAAAAAGTAAGCCAAGTCTATTTTTGATTGGCTTTAACTGGGTGATAGGGTGACCTTAGGGGTTTAACTCCAGGCAGATATACTCTGACCAATCAAAATGTTTAAACCAAATGCCCAGTACTGTGCATGGGCGACCCATGTGCCACTAAATCAGCTCTGACCCATAATGGTATCCTCCGGGATCAAACCACATGGACTAGTTTCCTCCTCCATCCTACAGGCATTAATGAGCCTTGGGTGCCCTAGAGCCTATCACGGATTCCTCTATTTGTGTTCTTTGGATGACTTATCCAAAGATAGGTGCTAATCAATTGCATTCTGAAAACAGGATATTTTGGAGTTACCCTGACCCAAGTCATCCAGTCAAAGTAGCTCAGATCCTTACATTTGCCCAAATGTCCTGCTTGGGACACATAATATTCAAAGACTGACTGTTCACTTACGGCTTTATTTATCTTTACCCTAAGTAGGTGTCATTATAGTGAGATAATCAATATTATTTACTTTACTAGTCACTGATATAAATGTCTGGCTAATTGGTGCAAAGACCTTATTTTGTATATTTCTTCATTAATTTAGGTGTATCTAAGGCCCTGTCTGATTAATTCTTTTTTCTATCTTGCTATCTGCATCATTGCATATTTAGCTTCCCTATTTGTCCTTATTGATACTTATGGGGCTGGAAATTAGGGGAAATTTTGGGTTTTCAAGAGAATATAGATAAAGGGTAAGCTGTCCAATGAGATGACTACTATCTAAGGGAGAATGTTGTTTCTGAGAAATTCCCACTCACATCGTGCTGTGTCTGCGATAGTTGTCTACAATATATTTTTTTGCACCTTGGATTGGTTTCATGCAAGAGAATTTTTCCATGGCATTCCACATGAATAAAGAGTGTCTATCCTCATTGTCTGCAGTGTACTCTCTCCTGTCATTTCATCCAGCCAAACACGTAAGGTAAGTAGTTAATGGTTAGAACTTCTGACATTTCCTATAGCCTCCCCAACAAAAAGCTACAGAAACAGGACGTTCACCGCATCAGGATCAATCAACCATAATATAACCAAAAAGCCAAAAAACTGTTACACTGTTATGATTGATCCTGATGCCATGAATGTCCTATTTCTGTAGCTTTTTGTTGCTATTTAATTCTATTTGGGATGTAGTATCTATTATATATATCCCTGGTAAAATGTTTTTTAGGGGTCTCCATGAATAAAAGTGGGGGTAAATCTAAAATGTTGACTTGCTGCTAGAATAGTAATAGAGGGGAAATCCCCTTACCTTCAAACAATGTCTGACTTTCAATTGAGTTAATATGATAGGATAGATCTCATTAAAGCACCCGAGGTGGTGAAAACAACAAAAAAAATGGTAAAAAAAATGACCATTCAAAATGATATAATAGTATAACTTAGTGACCACTAAAAAGAGCTGTCCTGCATAATAACTTGGTGTGCTACAAAAGTTTTATCTAAACAAGAGCGTCCCTGTTGCTGTTGTGTTTAGGTGCACACAGCAATCATTGTTCCTGCATAATAAACCTGTGTCGGAGAAAGTTACCTTCTACCTGTACAGCTGGATGACAGGTTGGAACAAGGTACTCAGAGTAGATAAACTCGTTTTGAAAACAGAAACTCCTACCTTGATTGGCTGGCTGGCTCTTTGTTTGCTGTGCATTAAAGCGTAGCCTGGCAGTCACAGAGAAGTTTGACGGCCGATTACAATACACTTTGGGAACGGCGTCTTTTTAGCTTTGTGGACACTTTTGTGGATTTTTTTGGGGGTTTCTGATTACTCATCTTTCTATACAACAAGGAATAAAAGGTAATCTTTTTGTATTATGATTTATTGATACCTAAAAAATCTGTGGTTGGTGACAACACTTTAACTTAAATCTGCATCCTAAATGTGGTCTCAGCTGGAAATTTGGGTTACTTGGACTTTGCATTGTTTTTTTTTTTTTTTCTACTGAATGTTGTGACATATTTGATCTGCTTTATCTATTGCTTTGATGGTGTAGTGTAAGCACATGTCTAGCTTAGTTATACATCTTTAATTTTACTTCTTTATATAGCTCTGTCATATCAAAAGGAGCTCACGATCTAAAGTCCCTATTATAGCCTAGGGGCAATTTTTTGGGGAAGTCAGATAACCTACCAGTAAGTTCTTGGGATGTGTAAGGAAACCCAAGCAAACTCTATGGGAACATAAAGACTTCACGCAGATAGAATCTTAGCCCAGACACTTGAGACACTAGTCCTCCAAGGCCAGTTAAAATACTCTTGTCAATACTCGACACATTGAATCTTAGAGATTTTAGTGCCAGATAACCACTGGTTGGGTGGCTGCTTGTGAGGCTCGTATAGGGACCAGATATTGGGGGGTGCCATGGCTGCACTAAACAAAACAGATATGGCTTCCAAATGACCACCATAAATAGTGTACCCGTATGAATAATGTATTACTTTTGTTGTGATTGCTTTAACAGCTGTTATGTAACCTCTTTTTTTTTTCAATTGTGATTGTAAATATTGACATGTCAGTGCACTTTGTTCTATATACACACTTGGTGTTTACTATAAAGCAGTGAAGATCACCGTGATCAGAGGCAGTTCTGTTATTTAGGGTGATGTATATGTCACTCCAGTGTTATGTGAACACACTTTATTGTCAGTTATTCCTGTCTGGATTTCAGCAGCTTCATCACGTTCAAACTGCCTCCACAGATCCCATTTTCCATTTCTTGTCACATTATGTGATAGCAAAGTATTGAAAAGATCATGAAGTATCAGGCACATTGGTAATCCAGCACAATGGAAGTGTATGTAAAGGTTTTTAGTTTTGGATAAAGTAGGTAGGGGTTATACACTTGTGTAGTGTAGTTGTGTGTGTGTAGCCCTGCGTCACGGGGCTGCGTCAGTTTTACATACATTGGACAATGGTCCACCATTGTTACCATCAAGGAGCCCACCCTAAGAAATTCAGCCTCTGCTGGGGTGCAGGTAGACAGGAACATTGTTTTATGCAAAGCACATTGTTTTGTTGTTGCTGATTGTCTTTTACAGTTTCTAGCTGCTTTTTTGAATGTAGCCCTAAATGTAATTTTTTTGAGGTTTTTTTAAGGGCCAATTCACATTTTCCCATGGCCTGTGGTGCTCTGCGATAAACCATCAGTGTTAACATACAGTGTGTTTAAAGCAGAACTAAACCCTGCTATACTCACCTCCTTTCCATTGCAAGATGCCACCATCTTCTTTCGCCTTCTCTTCCAGTGATCACTGGCGGGCCCGGAGATGATGTAACTCACACATGGTTGTTCAGTCCTGGCAAGTGCAGGAGAAACTGCTGATCAAACCATCCTAAAAACTGACCTGCAGCATTTTTACAACGCAGTCCACCACAATGCACAATAGTGCTTTACCATGCATAGTGGTACACTGCGACGCAAGTGTGTCAGAGCTGCATTGCGTTTGCGTAGTGGGATTTCATTAATAAGTGTTGCAGTAGTGCATAGATTATAACAGTCTACATCAGTGACAGATCTGTTTGGGTCCTATTACTAATCAAGCATCATATGAGGATCACAATATAAATATGGTATGTTTATGGTTAATATCTAGACATTCCTAATGCATAGGGCGCCGAGTTTACATCTGCCAGTGTCTTCACTTTCGGTTGTGCCAGCTTTGAGATAAAGTTGTCAGGTAAAACACAGATGATGAAGGAAAGGATGAACTTGTTCATAGCACAGTATCTGGTTCCTGCGTGTGTGATTAGAATGACTTAATAATCCTGTTCCCAGCTAGTCATCACTTTAATGAATCTGGTTACCGGCTAAGCTGTTTTGGTGATCTTGTGCCCACCGTAGCTTTCATGTATTGTCAATTAGAATGTCATCTTCCCTCATATTGGTGGTATTTTTCAGTGTAATAGTAGCTTATTAATGATTGTTTTACATGTTTATTATTTTCCTCATGTGTTTTGCATGGAATGTAGTACTGTATTTGCTGTCCCTCTACCTTTCGTTTTTGTGCATTTTGGTACTCAAGGTTTCACTCCAAACTCAATAAACCAATGATGGAAAAGAAGATGCTGTATACTTGCTTTTTCCAGCCATCCATGCTTTTAACATAAACCACTTTGCTGATCCCCAGCCCCTGCAGGTTTTGGGCTTTACAGGATAAATAAGGCCAGTGGGAAGAGCCAACGTTTGCAGCGGGGAGAGAAGGTATTCAACACAGTACTGAATAAAGTACTGAAAAGATCAAAATCCAGTTCAAGTGTATGTGAAAAATAAAATAAGCTCTCACTTCTCTCACTTTGATTTTTAGAGATGTCATCAGAACAGTAGGAAAATCCCCAATGGTGACATCTGTTCTGGAGAAAAACCTCTGGGATGCCAATTTTGTTCATTTTGGATTGATTCCTCTAATTTCCTGATGCTTCTATAAGATAGGGAGTGAAGGGCAATCTTCCCAGTGGTGTGCAGTCAGCTTTTACAGAACTAAAAAAAAAAATGTGGTTGGACATGGACTTGATAGTACATATGAGCTAAGGGGCACTTTAGGCAATTATTGTTAGAGGCTGACAAAATACGAGCTGTACTTGCCTTGGCATCCTGCCATGTGGGCTTTTGATAAGTTTTGAACTTTTTTGCTTTGGTGATCCACAGACCCTGCAGGTATCAGAGTCTACAGGATATTTAAGCCAATGGGAAGAATCAAAGATGGCAACAAGGGGAACAGGTATTCAACATACCCAGAAGTATTGGGAACCAGGGGAAGATTAGGAATTAGCAAAATGCTAGAGGTTTGAAGCCCAGGTTGCTGTAAAGAGAAGAAGTATAAACCATCTACCTTAAAGCCACCTTACTCTAATATGTCCAAACTAAACCAAGCCAACGCTAATTAAGTGGAAGTGTCATGGAAGGCGATTGAAGTTGAGCTAAGACAAATTCGGAGAAACATTTGTGTCAAAGTGATCAATACTTTCAGAGAAAGGTGTTAAGAGTTATATACTGCTGTTGGCCTTTCTATGGAAAAAAGCTTTGATTCCTACACTCATAAGATTCCTTATTGGTTCATTACTGTGATAGACAATCCTATTTTGCAACAAATAAGGCTGTGATGGGAGTATGGCCAAGTTCTACTTTTAGGGCCCTTTCTATTTAAACATTTATTAATATCCGTATTACTGTATATTAAACCACACCCATTTTATAATATAGCCACACCTGTTTTCTTCCGCAGTAGATACCACTTCCTTCTCTTCCTTTAAATTGTTCTCCTAAGTTGACATCTTTGAACTCATGACATATGCATGCATGACAGACAAATTATTCATTAACAGCATCTCCAAACATATGTATTTATTCTTTCAAAGGTGTGTAGCTGACTAATGGTCAGAATAATTACAGAATAATCACATGGAGAAGGTGTTCATCCTTGGAGTAACTAAATACAGTTCAGAACAGCACTGTACACTAATTAATAGCTAGAAATTTGCATGGGGTTTTAGTCTTCCCTACTCCTAAACTATTTTTACTTCTGTCCATGTTGCCATCATTTTTGAGATTTACCCTCACTTCCTGCTTGGTGAAACCTTTGTTACTGGGATATAAAATCTCTCTACCATAAATCCCGGATAGCAGCATATCCTTCCCCACGTTAAAGATACAATTTAACATGGTACTTACCAAGTGCTGTAATACACCAGGTTCAAAAATTATAACAGAATTGATTTGGCACCTCTGTACCACAAGACTCAGTTCTGTATATCTTTACATCATGAACTTCAATATGGTAGCCCTACTACCTATTGGAATATCTCATTAGTGTTTTCATTATTTTGTCAACCCTCGGTTTATTTACTTTGGTTGATACGGAAAACAGGAAACACCTTTCATAGATGAGGGCAAGTGACTTAATGTTACTTTGGATAGACCCCTTCTATCTGCACCATCTTACAGTTCTGATTCATAAAATAAATTGTCCCCGTTTTCTCATCCAGGTGGTTTCAGTGTTGTCATTGAAATGTTCTGGAGTGCTCTGGTGTGTTCGGAACCTGCGTGATCCCTGTGCTATCTATAGATCACTATATTTAGAACCAAATTACTCACAGATTTCCCCAGTCACCAGTACACTTCCATGCTGTGAGGTCACAGATGGGTTCCCGTTTCACACTCCCCACCACCACCCTCGACCCATGTCACCTAATCTCTGGGAAAGTAAAATAATCCCACAATAAAGTGGATGTATAGACTTTTCAGTTATTTTTGGATATATGTGTAAAAATGATCAGCTTGATGTATAAAATGCTATGGATGTATGGTAATGTTTTAAACCCTTTCTTCAATATATATTTGGTTCACAGAGGGCAGGTCTAATTACACTACTGGAGATAACTGTACTAATAGCACAGAAAAGTAGGGCAACCTAATATTTTTACATAAAAAAATGTTTTAGTGGTATATTCAACAGACCAAATGATGGAATATAAGAGACATTCATTGTTAGGTTTGCATACACTTTTAAGCAGAACGCAAGTCACTTGTTCAAAATTTAGGATCAGGCAGGACTTAATTGCAGAAAGAGATAGGCAATGTCTCTTCTGAAATAAGCATTCATACCTGCCTAATCGCAGTCTTTTTCTATAAAAAAATTGGTGAGCTGTGAATGCATAGCTCTGTGTAGGACGTCAGGAATGACGCCGACGCTCATTTCGGCATTCCCTGTGGTTGCCAGGACTGAATGAGCGCCTGTGCAGTAGTTCTATATCTACATCTAATTTACATCTCTCTACTGGAATTTTGGGCTACTCTTCCTTTGCCAGCTGCTCCAGGTCTCTCCAATTTAAAGGGTTTCTTCTCCCAAATGCTGTTTTTAGATCTCTTCACGGGTGCTCTATGGGATTTAGTTCTGGACTCAATGCTGCCCACTTCAGAACTCTCCAGCGCTTTGTTATAAACCATTTCTTCATGCTTTTTGAAGTTTACTTTGGGTCATTGTCCTGCTGTAAGACGCATGACCTCTGGCTGAGACAGTTTTTTTTATACACTGGGCCCTACATTGTGCCCCAGAATTCTTTAGTAGTCTTCAGATTTTATAATACCTTGCAAACAGTCCAGACTACCAGTGCCTGAAGCTGCAAAGCAAACTCCACTGTAGGGACCATGTTCTTTTCCTTGAAGGGTTCTTTTTGTTTTCTGTAAACAGTCGAATGATGTGCATTACCGGAAAGTTGTATTTTTGTCTCATCTGTCCAGTGGACAGTGGAAGCCTTCTGGGAGAATTTCATGGGTCTTTCAGCAGGACAATGACCCAAAACATACTTCAGAAAGCACCCAAATGTGGTTTAAGACAAAGCGCTGGAGAGTTCTGAAGTTAGGAGAAGGAACTCTTCAAATCTGAGAGACCTGGAGCAACTGGAAAAGGAAGTGTGGTCCAAAATTCCAGTAGAGCGATGTGACAGACTCATTGTTTGCTACAGAAAGTGATTAACATCAGTTATTTCTTCTAAAGGGTGTGCAACCAAGTATTAGGTTGAGGGTGCCAATCATTTTGTCCAGACCTTTTTTATGTTTTATGTAATGTTGCTGCTTTTTTGTGTCCTTCCAATGTCAACAAAAGAAATAAACATGACAACACCAAAGCATTTGAAATTGCGACAATTTTCTGGGAGAAGTGGTACATTTTTCTGACATAAATGCAAGGGTGCTAATATTTTTGGCCATGACTGTATATATTATATGTTTTTTTTATATCTTTTTGGTATACTTCCAATTTAAAGTTAAAAAAAGAAACAGTTTAAGAAAAATTTTAAAAATACTTGCCCCTCACCCTGGCTTCCATTATGTTTGCTTTTATGAGCAGAACTTCAGTAGGCCTACTCAATATATCCTGGGAGAGCTGAGGATCCCAAATCACCCCATTTTGGGTTTAGAGTCCTTAGCCCAAAACATAGTTAGATTTTATCTGGACCTCAAGTAAAAATAGCACAATATCCAATAGTGTTGGGAGAAGTGATTTTGCTACTGGTAAAGATTCACTAGAATCTAAGCCACCTGTATGATGAAACTCTGGGAATTTCTGAGTTTCTGCATGAATCGCATATAAAATGTGATCTGAACCTCATCAGAGGTGGGTAAACTTTTCTGTACAATGTATACTTCATTTCTTTTTACTGAGCCTACTTTCAGCTGATCAGACACAGTATTGCATTTGTTGTCACTACCCCTCATGTACCCTAATGGCTCAGCACATAGCAGGTGGAAATGCAGCCTATTTTCTACATGGCTCCGTCTGGGAGACCCTGTGCTGAGAGATTGTTTGAAAGCATGGGCCTTTCCTTCTGAGAAAGCCAAGAATCCTAAACTAATTTGCAGGGTTAAGAGTCAAATGCCCAAGCCATAGATTTTCTCTGCACCTCAAGCAGACTTTAGAAGTGATTATACTATTGGTAAATGTTGACTAGTATCTGAGCCACTTATATAGTGTATGGTTTGGGGTTTCTACATGAATCACTTCTAAATTGTGATCGCAACCTCATCACACTTCTGTACATTGTATACTCAGCTTCTTTCTATGGCATTGGAGCCACCTGTACTATGAGAGTCTGGGGATTTTCTGGGTGTCTGCATGAAACACCTCTAAAATGCAATCTCATCATAGATGGGTAAACTTTTCTCTACATTGAGCACTCTACTTCTTACTACTTTTAAGCCCCCTTTCAGCTGATCAGACATAGTTTTGGCACTTGAGGGGCTGTCTTTGCCACCCATGTGCCTTAATGGCCTGGCATATAGCAGGTGGTAATGCAGCCTATTTATTATATGGCTCCCTCTGGGAGACCCTGTGCTGAGAGATTGTTTGAACGCATGGGCCTTCCCTTCTGAGAAAGCCAAGGATCCCAAATTATTCTGTGAGGTTAGGAGTCCTCAACCCAGCTCAAAGATTTTAACTGAACCTCAAGATGATATTCAATAGTGTTGACAGAAGCAATTCAGCTAAAGGTTCACTAGTATCTGAGCCAGGTGTATAGTGAGACCTTTTGGATTTATGGGTTTCTGCATGAATCACTTCTGAAAAGTGATCTCAACCTCATCATACTTGGCCTAAATTCTTCTGAACATTCTATACACTGCTTCTTTCTATTACATTGCAGCCACTTGTATAATGAGGGGATTTTCTGGATTTCTGCATGAATCCCTTCTAAAATGGTGGTTAAACTCTTCTGTACAATATATACTCTATTTTTTATTACTACTGAGCCTTTAGCCTGACCAGACATATTATTGCATTGGTTGTCATGTGCCCTAATGGTTTAGATCATAGCAGGTGGAAATGCAGCCTATTTATTATATGGCCCAAGTTGTTGTTATTTGTAAAGATCCTTTAATTGTCACAATGTATATACTAATGATGGCCTTTCTTTGTTTTACAGACGCTGAACCCAAAATGGAATGAGGAGTTCTTTTTCAGAGTGAGTATTTTTTTTTTTAGTGTGCTTAGTTAGGGCTATCTTCTCTCTCTATTTACGCTTCCTGTAGAACGGTCTGGATGAGGGTGAGAATGGAATGAAGAGGCCAGGGTTATTTTTCCACTGTGTTTTGTCCATTAAGTCTTTTTATAGAACTTCAATTGGCTTAGCAGACAAGCTTAATCTCCTTTCTGCAAAGCGCTGGATAAGAGGCGAGTGCATTGCAGGATAAGGCTCTATGCAGAGCACGGGCCTGTAATGGTCTAAACAGGCCTGCACAATTTCGGTAGCAAGTCTTCACAAATACAATAATATGGGGGAGTATATATTTAAAAGATTCATGACCAAAGTTCAGCCCATCCCTAAAGGATATTCAGTTTCTTTTCGATGCTAAGGGACAGCATTGGTGGGTTTTCTGTACTTTCTATCCACTTCTTGAATTTCAATTCTATTTTATTTTATTGAATACCTTCTGTTTAGCCCTTCCATTAGACTTTATTTGATGAAGGCTTTTCAGAACTCATTTTTAAGGCTCCCTTCCTACACTTCCCAACATATTCCTCACTTTGCTCCACCACTTCCCTGTATGGTCCTCCTTTGAATGGCTGCCGGTTCTCCTCCAGGCTGAAAAACACCAAATATATTTGAACTCCTGTAACATCTCGTGAATACAGGTTGTCAATAATGCAACCAAGTTGTCCAAGCTGCAGACTTCAAAAACATATGGTAGAGAAGGGTTAAAAACATTGGCAGTATATTTTTTGCTGTCTGTATTCTGTTGGGTAGACTTCTTTTCACTCTACAATGGAAATTTTTAAAAATGAGAGGAATTCCCACCAGTTGTCACTGGAACATTTATCTTTATTAGAAAATTTGGTGACAAGGATTGGCCACAACTCTTAAGGATTTTGGATTTTCCAGCACTTTTGTTTCAATCACAATAGTCACCCATCATTAGTTGCATTATCTTTGGTATTACTAAAGAAATGCAAAATATTTGTTTGCTTTTTCTCACTCATTATGGGTTTATTTCATTTGAATCTAAGACCAAACAATTAATGATAGTTATCAAAGTCAAACTATTTGATGCCATTAAATGTAACAGATAAAGAAAATACACAGTTATGGACATACTTACCTAAAAGAGCATCTGAGAAATAAACAAATAAAACAATCGGATGAGAATCTGTATTCGCAGAGCGGGGTGACTGTTGTAATGGTGGAAACAATATTGAAGCGTACAGCTCGGCAGTGGTTGTCACATACAATTTAAGACTACACTGACGTCATGCTGCGCCTCCCTTGTTTTTTTGTCTCTAGAATTTTTTAGAATATTATTTTTGTTTTATTATTAATTAAACATAAAAATTGCAACTAATGTTCACATTTTCTTGGGGCAGTTGGCGACCACCGCTCTAAATATAGTTTAAGTCTCTGTAGGATGGACGTTGCTGTGGTTGACATTCTGTAATAGATATAAGAGAGCCTGAGTTCAGCTTTTGTTTCTGGCCCCAGGGCCACCAATGGTGGCAGGTGGAAGTTACAAGGGGTACTTCTGTACCGGGCTACAACCAAAGAGCTTTATTTTTGCAATGGTGGAACTTTTAGACCTGGGAGAGGGGGGATCCAGGAAGTTTATCTAGTATGGGGCCCAGAAGTTTCTGATGGAAGCCTTGCTTGGTTTTCATTTCTTTCCCAGTCGAGATCTAGACCAAAGGTTAGTCAAGGATAAGCAAATATGCTTCCCATTTAAGCAGCATTTGAAGAAACAAAAAGTTTACAGCAGGCTTACAATCAGGGTGGTGATACTGTATCAGACATTAAGGCCTTGTAGTTTATTAGCTCACCTTTTGTTTAATCTTCACACTGCTGTTTGTGTGTCCTACCAAGGTTTTACCGTATGTGTATTGTGGGGGGAGGGAGACATGGCTCTCTCGCTCTCCACGTCACCCCTGCCCAGTAAATATGAGACTTTGCTTTAATGAGGGGCAGCTGCTGGAACAGCCTTCTGTTCCTGGCTGCAAACTTACTCTAAATTCACTGTAAAGCTTCCCAAACGTTGGCCGTTTCCATCCTCATTTAAGTCCAGGGAGAAGTATGTGAAAATGACATTTCATTCCAGCTTGGAGGAAAGTTGCTCTGTCCCACCACATCAAGCATAACTTGTGGTTGAGCTCTTGACATTCCATAACTGAAGTATTCACACTATCTCAGGGTATCAATCAAATGAACTAAATCCATATGTTGCAAATTGTTGCCACATAATATAAGCAAAGCACCGTCAGATGCCACAAGAGTTCACCTATCTGGCCGCAGTCTCAACTGGTGCTGGGCAGCGAAGAGCAAATTGATGATCCACTTCGCTGCCCGTGCATTTCACCTGTTCCTTTCTATACCTTTTTTTTCTCTCCCATCTCCGAGCCTCATATTTCTTCTTTCGGGTCTTTTATGTCTAGTTGTCTACATGCACTGACTGTAACATGGGCTGCATATCATGACTCAGGACTGGATTACTGATAGTGACAACAGCAGCCCATGTCTGAGCAATGTCCTCTTGTAGTCCTCACCCAGGGAGTGTGTGACCTTTATGGTATTATCAACAGGAATTATTGCAATGAAAGTCGATGAGGAAAAATCTGCAACAGTAGCACATACAAAAATAAAGATGATTTCTTCCAGTAACATAGGGTCAGGCTCCAGTTTGTCAAAATTTATTGCTGTCTGTATCACAGTTGTAGACTCTCCCTCACTTCCTGGCTGGTAACATTAAAATTAGTATAGGAAACAAGGGTAAATGTCTCTTACAGAACCCTGGAAAGAAATATTAAAGCTCAGAATCTTAAACCTTCACCATGCTGTATAAATTGTAATAAAAAAAAACGTTTTCAGTCTTTATAAGTCCAGAGCTGGTTAACTTCTAGAGATCTCCTTCTATAGTCACATGATGAGACCCAGCTCTGTAATTAGAAATATTCAAGGCTTCCAGCAACTCTTTAGATATGCACATCCATGATACTTGGCCTCTATTTCCTAACTCAGATTTATTCTTGTTCAGCTCCAATTAAAACCTTTTGTGCTATTTAACATATGAGCTCTCTTTAAAAGTAAACCTGTCATCAGCAATATATGGGGTTGCCATTTATGACCGTTTTGCCATTCCTAAAAAGTCAGGGTTAATTTTTAGTGTTGAAAGTATGAATAGGCTAAATACAGTCCAGGGGCTAAAAATTAAAGATTTGAAATGTCTTACAGTTTTTTTTTCCTTTGGAAAGCATCTGAGAAAAATCTGTGCCCTGGCAGCATGCAGGATCTTTGCTCTTTGTGTCCCCTGTTATTATTATTAATATTATCATTATTAATAATAATAAACAGTATTTATATAATGCCAACATATTAAGAAGCGCTGTGCAATAAATAGGGGTTGCAAATGACAGACAGATACAGACAGTGACACAGGATGAGGAGAGGACCCTGCCCTGAAGAACTTACAATCTAATAAATTGGAATTAAAGTTCTCAAATCAAGAGCACAAACTTTGCTGATTGTGAACTTATAGCTCTTAAGCTGCGTACACACGTCCCACGGTTCTCGCCTGATAATCAGCGTCCCGATAATCAAGAATATGGCGTGTGTTGTCCATCGTCTGAACGACCGTTCTGACAGATCCATGGACGATGCACAACTATTGATCCTGATGCAGGGGAAGAGGGAGAGCGCGCAGCAGGGTGCAGCTCCATCGTTCTCCCCTTTCCATAGAGCAGAACGGTGCTGTGTGTATAGCACTCGTTCATGCATCGTGCAATGTTAGTCGTTGGGAAGCATGGTGAAAGATCGTTTCCAATGACTATTATTGCATGTGTGTATGCGGCTTTACTCAGTATGGTCATGCTCTGCTTTCACACAGTGAGTCGGAACTGTAATGTCACCGGGATGATATGCTTCCCATTGGGACATAGTCATAAAAAAGTGCAGGGTTGTAACAAAGTCTGGTAACCCTTTCCTACTCTACTTTTGGATATATATATATATATATATATATATATATATATATATATATATAGCATTTTTAGAGTGAAATATTATTACATTCACCCTTTTTATTTTTCCTGAAGACAGGTTTACTTAGGGCACTAAAATGTTATTTTGCTTCTAACAAGTGTTTGATGTTTTCCCATGCAGGTCCATCCTACTAATCACAGGCTACTGTTTGAAGTGTTTGATGAGAATCGATTGGTAAGTGCATTGCTGCCTGCCCTTTGCTGAGCAGTTCAATATTGTGTTATATGATTTACTGTATTGAGTGCGCTCCTTCACAGCTGAGTAAATCATTCAGGAACTGGACAATATGATCTGTTTGAAAGGCCAGGAAAAAATATTTTCAGTCCAAATCTGAACTGTTGGAGAGAAATAGTTTTTTAAATGTATTCCATAACTTTATTGTACGCTTTGTAATCTTAAAGTGTAAGCTTTTAACACACTTCAGTTTTTGTAAACTATCTTTCAGAATGTTTATGGCTCTTTGCTGCATGCAATTTTTTTTCTTTTTCATGTCAGTAGCTCCATCTGCATTTTAAAAATGGCGCTTAGTGACATCACAGATAAAGGTAATTTCTGCAAGGAGTCAGATTTTTTCTCCACTGACATACTAGAGCAGTGTTTCTTCACACAGGATAACGGTTGAAATAATTTCCAGGGGACCCCTTCTATAATTACTATATCCACAGCTCAGAGTACATTAGTGTGGTGGTCAGTGGGAAGAATGCCTCTTACATTGCTGCCCAGTGGAAAGAATGTCATTTTTACAGATAACCAAAATGATCATTGGTATCAGATAAACTGATCTTAGATCCACAAAGTGCTCATTGCTCAAAGAACCCCTAGCAACCTCTTGAGGAATCATGGGGTTCCAATGAACCCTGGTTGAGTAACACTGTGCTAGAGAGTGTTGGTGCTGGATAAATGACAGTGATCACCAGTTGGAGATCAGTGTATTCCAGCTTCTGCACCTGTTTGTATCAGAATCTATAGTTTGCAGTGCACATGGCTGACTTTCTGAACACTTGCATTCTAATAAATATCTGCTTTAAAATCTGTCCTCACTGACCCCCATAGCTGCAGGCACCATACATTTATTCATCAACATCATAAAAAATTTATTTTCAGCAGTTCTGCTCCCCCTGTTCTTTACCTTTGCAGAAGTGACTTGACAGGCTACCCGAGGACATGCACAGTAAAGCCTCTTTCAGAGTTGCAGTCAAAAACTGTGCAGTTAGCCGCTTCCAATTGCATAGCAAGCTTCTGCTATGTGGCCAGGGCAGCAAATGCTTTTGTGGTTGTGGTACGGTTCTTCCTACAGAGAATGAAATGTAATCAAACAGCCAGAAGAAACATGTGGCTTCCAGGAGCATTGCCACAACGCAATCACAAAAATGTTCCCAACCACTTTCATTTGGTTTAATCGGGAAATATGATTGAGCATGTAGTATACTTCTCTGGTTTACCGCAATTCTGAAATGAGCCCAAGGAAGGGAAAGAAGAGTGCCAAAACTGAAAAAAAAGACTTTTCTTTTTGCTTTTCTTGTGGTCTTTGAAGACAAATTGCTGTACAGTACCTGCAGTTACTGAGATCAGTTAGCGTATGTGACATGCACTGTAGGCAACAAAAAAAAAAAAAAATACACCAGGAGCCAGGATTCTTTTTTTTGGCCAAAGAGGCCTTTTATTTTCTTTTGACATTTAGCTCTCCCTTCTGGGGAATTTTAGGTTTATTTTAATGATCCCCTCCCATCCCCACCAGGTCATGTACTCCTTATCTCTCCTGCTACCCCATTCATTGATAGTGAAGAAGAGATAGATTTTGTAAGCTTTAGTTTCTTCTGAGCCAAGAACCCTTTCTTTCCTATTAGTTTGTTGAATTCTCACAAATGAGAGCGCCTTACACTTTCCTGCTATGATGAAAAAGTAAAGGAGCCAATATATATCAATCTTATTATTTATTTTGCTATTCTTTGTATCTATCCATGACTACTGCAACCTATGTGAGCATATTTTAATCAGTATCCATCAATTTTGTGAGGGGTGATTAAAAAGAAGCATATATACTGAATATGTAGCTGTTGCTATTCCTAGGATGAGTTTGGTGTCTTCAAAGTGACTTTGATAATGCAGAACACATAGAATGTCTGTAAGTTGCTCCCATAAGGTACAGGCTATCAGTGTAGAAATGTTTCCGGGCCAGAGGTTATCTCACGCAGCTGTCATCTGTTTAGCGCTGTGACATGGAGAAGATAAATGAAAGTGAGATAATCTATATGTAGACATTGTTTCTCCCCATATAAGGGATGCTGGAACACCAAGGCTCAGGGGGCCCGAGGGACAGCAGGTATATTTTCCCTTGGGAATGATATTGTCTTAGATTGTAAGCTCTTCTGGGCAGGGTCTTCTCCTCCTCCTGTGTCATTGTTTGTATCAGTCTGTCATTTGCAACCCCTATTCAATGTACAGTGCTGTGTAATATGTTGGAACTCATAAAGTTTAATAATATTATTATATTAATAATAATAGTAAATATATCAGTTATCCTGTCAATAAAAAAACAACGGACCAGAAAGAACAGTGTCTGATACAATAAAGTCTTTGGATTTTTTGCTCATAAAAGTAGAGTTCTCTGTCGAAGCTATAATTGCTGTCCCAATGATAGCCAATGGTTTTACCATCTGATCACCACAACTGCTATATGGCTAAATGTATCTGCTTACCTCTCCAAATAATAAGTCCTAGGTTTCCAGTGCAGAGTAGAGCCACAGAATGCAAAGACATTTAGGCAATTTTGCATTTTAAACCTTGCGGGAGAAGTTGTAGAAGGCCCTTTTATGTTCAGAACTTCAGCTCCTGTGCACAAAGCCAGCTCCATAAAGACAATGCTTGACCAGTTTGTTGCAGGGGAAGTTGAATGGCTTGCATAGAGCCTTGACCTCAACCCTACCTTTAGGATGAACCAAATGCATGCCAAGGTCTCCTCATCCAACATTAGTAACTTTTCTGATTTTTCTGGTTCTTCTGAATACTCTATGCTTCTTACAACTCAAATGCTGTAAAAATCTTTGTGGAGAAGTTGTATCCTTTCCATGCTAAAAAGGTCGGCAATATAAGCATATGAGTAAAATCATAAGAAGAGCAATACTTATATCCTTACAAACTACACATCTAGATCTGATAAAACTAATGCAGCTACCAAATGTTTTTGTATTGGAATTGTAAGAATATATAAAATGTTTTGAGTTGTTTTACATTTAGCAAACAAAAATAATATTTGAAATTACTAGAAACATTCTGGCTCCCTGTGTGTAGTTGGTAACTAAGCTATTAAATCTTTACCACTTTTTTATATTATAAAAATTCAAAAGTGTTTTTAAAGGAAAAGGTAATTAATACGGCATTGTATTGTATGTAATAATGTACTGTAAAAGAAGCCCTATGTATTATCCAAAGCGTGCAAAAATATTTGTGATTGAATGCTGCAGTACTCCATATTTATCTCATAGTTTTTGCTATGTTTGTAGGATCAAAAGACAGCTCAGGTGCTGCAAAAGACGCCAAGTGTCTGGAGCTTTGTAGGTCTGTCATTTGTCCATCCATCAGAATAGCTGGGTCTTTGTAGTGTGTCCTTCAGCTTGGGTGGTCAAACATCCCACTGATCTGAGATGCCGACCAGAGTGATATACGGTACAGTGTAGGATGTCCTCTTTAGGTCAGAGTATGCTAAAGCTACATGCAAGGTGATATATACATAGTGGCCAGGAGGACGAAGTGTTTAGAAATCCTGTCTTACTACTCTGAGTTCTGAATTTAGATTTTACTGGTGACACTGCTTGCATGGGGTCTGAATCTTTTCCCTTCAAGTTGTTCTCCAGTTTCTTTCTAGCAAACAAAATTTTATATTAGCTTTTCAGATTTTTCAGATCCTTTGAACTGCGCTAAGCTAAATAGGCTGATTGCAGCCCATGGAAGAACATTTTCCTGGGCCGCCTTCTTAAAGGCCACGTACAGGAGCCCTTATGCTTCTTCTGGATCATATTTTACATACATGTAGGTATTTGCAAACCTTTTCCCAGTTATCACTACAACATAGATTTTCCACATTTTCCAGGAATTGGCACTGCTCTAATTAAATAGGATTTCCAGTGAATGGAAAGGGAGATATCAGACATGACGCATGGGAACCAAATCATCACACATCCAACCATCTGGAAGATAGCAGATTATGTTACAGAATCACATCTGTAGAAGCTGGGATAGAAGCAGTGTTACTTTTCAGAAGAAAAGTGTTTTGTGTTGATGCAGAACAGGCTTGAGTGATCTTAGACTGGAGGGCTTGCTCATCTAGAGGAGGAATCCACTGGCCATGCACAGTGGCAATTTATTAGACATTTTATGTAATTAATTAACTTTTTATAAAATGCAAAAGCTTGGCCAAGCTGGACAAGGCTACCCAACATCAACAGTTTCCATTGAAACCATGAGGAATGAAAAGGTACCTTTACACCAAACTGAATCTATTTGGTGTATGGTGCAATAGTGTTTCTGAAAGCCTGTACATCTACAATCTATTCAGTTAGCCACACAAGGTCAGGTTTCCTGACTTTTTTAATTTCCTACTGTAACAGCAACTACTTTCCTACTGTAACACCAATTGCAACAGTTGGTGATTGACTTGGTCTAGAGTCAATAGTCAGTTAAAATTATCTAAAACTGTCCCATACACAGTGGAATGAAAAATATATGTAAAATGATATAGTGTTTTTTTTTTATTTCTTACATTTTTCTTGATTTTTTTTTTGCATTTCATAGCCTTCTCCTCTTCTGGGAGTAGCTACTGTCTGTGCTGGCCCAGATATTCTGCCTCTCCCCCTACCTACCTTCATAACATTTTATGTAACTGCCCAGGAAATAGAGAATGGGGGCACTTTAGTGCCTTTTGATAGGTCTTCTGGGGCTGCTGAAATCTCTTAGGCTTTTACAGGTAAAAATATGAATAAAATGCATTCTATGTTAAAAACTTCTTATAATAAGACTGTTGTGGAAATGAATGGTCTTGTAGCAGAGTCTTTCTTAAGGAAGGTAACTTTTTTTTCAGTAGTTTTGTAGAATGCTTTGTATCTCCATTTGGTAATAACGGTTGTGGTTTGTACTTGTAGACACTTGTGTAAGTTTGTGGTTGTACTTGTAGAGTATAGCTACTTAAAAACTATTTTATTTCCACTCTTTAGTTTGGAACTGGAATTTTGCATTAAATGTTTCTGCAGTACTAGATCTTGCACCTGCCGGTCTCCGTTCACAGGGCTGTTGCTGGGCGTCCTTTACTAAGTGCTGATGTCTTTGCTGGCTCTGTATCCAGCAAGAACAATGACTGATTGTGCTGAGCCTTGGCACTTGTCTCGTAAACTAAACCGAGCTTACATATCTGCTATGGTTCTGTGTTTGAAACTTGGATCCTGGTAGTGTTTAACATAAATAAATAAATCGGACAAAATGGCAAGGTTATTACTTCAGATTTTTAAAGTTGATCTGAAGAATAAGCAATAGGCTTGGAAAATTATTCAAAATTACAAATTTGTTATGTTAATAAGGGTTTTCCTTTTTTTTAATTTCTTGGCAAATAGACATAGAATTATAAGAAGGTTTCAGCGTTTTCAAGAAGTTATATAAAAAATCTGTAGGAGGGTGGGATTTTTATTTGATTTTGAATTAATGGAAAGCAGCCCACAAATCAGTCTATTGGAAAGGTTACTTTCAATACTTATATTTTGTATTTGTACTTTTTTCTGTTTACTTTGGTTTTAGCTGTGGCTTGAATTGTTGTATTGATCTCCTCAATGCAGTACAGTCCACTCAGCAGCCAATGAAAAGAAACCCAAAATTTGAATCATGGAGAGTATTTTATGGGCTTTGAGTCAGGCTTGAAGGAAAATTGTATTATTCAAGTGTTATAATTAATATGTTATGTTAATGTTAACCTATTTCAATATTTTAAAATTTACCATAAGTCTGCGTAAATTACCTTGTTCAGGCAGTTCTCATTATGGGGTGACAGTGTTCAGTAACTGTTTTGTCATACTGTTATTTGGGCTTCCACAAGAGACCCCAAGTGACCAGTTCAATAAATAATATTTAGACATGGTCCACCATTGTCACCAAGAGAAAACCAGCACTGGAAAATAATGTGCAATAATTGCATGAGACAGTGCATTTAGACAGAAGTGGCTGCAGGGAGGTTACTGGAGACCAGCAGTGCGATCACGATGCAAAAAGTAAAATAAAAGGCTAAAAACAATACTTAACATGACAATGGTGTATGATTTACAATTTTTAACTTGAGTCTTTTATTTAGAAACTCACTTTTCAGAATTGTTGCAACAGCAGTCAGTGTACATAACTTTCTACAATTTCTACTCTTCTACATATCTGGTTAAAAACCTACTTTTCCAGAAGTCTGCACCGATTGTGAAGTCAAACTAATGACATTTCCTGTAGTATGCTTTTTGGCTAAGGTAAAATTCATGCAGAAACTTTTGCACACATAAGGAGATGCAGCTTTTGTGATTAACCTGATGGCAGGACCTCCAATTTAGAACTCTAGTTCTAGAAAACCCAGCCACAGCCTGTAGTATCCTATGGCCATAGACAGGCAGGTTTGTAAAATCCTTATAGGGTATATTATACATTTTTTAGTTTATCAAACGTCCTGTAGTTTATAGTTTACTTGACAAGGATTTTCTTTTACTAAAACTGAATTTTCATACCGTAATAACCCAGAACTGTCCAGTTCAGGTGGAGGCTCACACAAACATGGGGAGAACATCATTTTGGTGCCTCTTGTGGTCATCTCTTTGGCCATTTTTGTCTTCCTGAATACTGCAATAGTAAACCTGAATTACTACCAACCAGGTAATTCTAACATATAAATGTATAATATATAAAGTGCCTTTTTTGCCAATGGCATCCAAACTCTTCCACTCATTTTCTAACTCCAAGCAAAAGTAAAAAAATACCATCTGAATTTGGTTGCTAGAAACTTTTTTTCCTGAAGCCAGAAAACGTAAGCCCATGTTAACTGCTTTAATCCGGATAGCAGGTCACTTGTTCCTCAGAAAAGAAACAGACGGTCTTGTTCTGCGCAGCTGTATTTCATTTTTAGTTTATTTTACTGTGCAAGTGATCTTCAGATCATATAGGGAAGAGGGGCCTTGTCCTAGTTCTAGAAAGCAATTCACAAAGTTTATTGTAGCAGTGAAGTGGCTCTGTGTTTTCTCTCTCCCCCTTCCCTCTTTCTCTCACTTTTTTTTTTTCTTTCCTTTTTTCCCTGCCAAGAGAGAAGTGCCCAATGAATACGATGCGGTTTAGGTTTACAGCAGCTCCCAAAGTGTTTGCTGCTTTAGTCAACTGTGAAAGCTCTCCCGTTGATTCTGCTCTTCCATTCTGATGGAAAAGGAGCAGCTGGGAAGGTGCTGTTTCAGGCTTGCTGGCTCTTGGACACACAAGGGGGAAAAAACGAGGACCTAAAACAGAAAAAAAAACCTTTGACTGCCCTGAAGAGAGAAGGGGGAAGAGAGTCACATGACTTGGGCCACCCTACCCTATGTCACAGTATGTGGAAGCTGTGATAGCTCTTATCCAGTCACGCCTGGAATGCTGCCTGTCACTTAGGCTATTTCGGCTATCTGTCGCTATCAGGGCTGCAGTGCTAACAGTTTGGCAGATGGGATGCTTTTTCTCGGAGTTTATGTTTTTGATTTTTAACTCCAGGCAAAACTTGCAGCATCAATTTTTGTTTCTTGTTGCTGCCGGTTGTTAACAGACCATGGCCCACCGGCTACGATTTCATTTTGGCTCGGGCAGAAGCAACACGGCCCCTGAGTCCGATGTCCTAGAACAGGAGAGAGAAGATGACTTTTTCATGGCATTCCACACACTGCCGAGGAGGAACGGCTCTCACCCCAGGCACTGTGAAGATGGGACCCTCCAAGAAGACAGCGCCTTAAAAAGGAGCACCTCCATGTTTATCCCCCAGCTGCTGCAGAACATTGATGTGCGTCCTACCCGAAGTTCTTCCATGCAGATCTCATTGCAGCGCAAAAGTCCAGATGAATGCGAAAGTTCTGATTTCTCCGATGAGGTTTTTTCTTGTGGTTTTGCAGACTTCAACGAACGCTACATTTCAGCCGTCAGGAAAAATTCCTCTTGTTTAAGCAGTCCACAGGATACACCTGGTAATTCTCCTCCTCGATTGCATGAATCCGTGGGGCAGCCTATTAATGGGGCAACCCCCTTTCTTCCTAGACCTCCCGTACGACATTTTGGGGAGCAGAATGGCAATATTAATTATGCGACAGATGGAGAGGAGGAGATTACAGTGTCAACATGCAGCAAAAACGTTGGCGGATTGAGAGTGAAAAGCCAGAATCATGGCACAGACATCCGGCAGGTAAGGTTGCTGTCGCCGTGTCACGAAGGACAAAACAGTTCCACTGCAGAACCAAGGCGCTGGTCTTTGCAGCATCTTCCAGACACATCAGGAAGTCCTGGAAAAAGATGTTTTGTATTCCAGCTCCAGCAGTCACAAACGACTAACTGCAACTTGACGGGAGAATATAATTTTGGGTTTACAGGCACCAAAGGAGACCGACTGGTTCGCTATCCTCGCATAAGACTGGAAAGGAGTACCTCCTATCCACTGCAGCCACGAGCTGAGAGCATCAGCCCAGTAGAGAATGAAACCACTCAAGATGGCAGGCCTTGCGGTAAAGACTCAAGAGAAGATTTTCCGAATGATTCCAGAGACCTCCCCTCGCAAGGACAGGGATGCTCCTTTGAAATAAGGCAAGAGCAAAACGGCAGACAGCCCCATTTTAGGATTCTTTTGACACGAGGTACCGAAGAACAGAATGGAGACCAAGGGCACATGGGTAGAAATTCTGTATCTGCATCTGGAAATGATACGGTAAGATTTTGGTACTCTATATTTATTGTAAACTGATATATAGATTTTTATTGTATCGACCTATGTATGTAGTTGGTCAAACATGGGTAGACGCTTTTAATGAGAAAAACAATTTTAAATACCCTATTTTTGGTTGGCCAAACAGATGCCATGTCTCCTTCACATGTACACTATGCATGGAAAAAAAGCAGTTAAATAATTGAGTAAAACTGGACATTTTCAAAAATATTAGCCATTGTCCCTGTGCAGTAACGAGTACCTTTATACTTGCTTCCCCTGTTCCTTTGGGTTTAACCCACAAGATGACCTCAGAATTTTAAGTTGTGCTTAAAATTGCTTTCATTATTAATAGTAGGTTATGTGTGTGGTAGAAAGTTTGTCTAATGTCCAAATCTGTTAAACCTTTAAAAAGGAAAACATAAAAAAGGATAAAAATTGCTCTTGTCTAATGTGTTAGGAAATGGTTCGAACCCACATCAGGTTAATTTAGTGTTTTATTACCTGCTTTGTCCCATTGGAGAGCACCATCTTTATTTCCTGTTTTGTAGACCCATTTAAAAGTAAAAGGTCTCCTGCTACATAACGAGACACTGGGGTCTGCATTCATGTTTCTATTAATCTGAACAAATTTAACATAAAGTTTTCAATATTTGATGTGATTTGAACTGAGCAAAATTTGCAGAGGAGCAGAATACCTCTGTGCCTACAGCATTTTCCTGGTCAGTATGTCAGTAGATATAGCCATCTTAAACGAGTATATTTTTCTATGGGTATATTATTCTAAGTCAAATTAGAAACCAGAGTTCAAGAAAGTGTTCTTTGTAAAAGAGGTGATCATGGCGGGGGGACACACACATGGAGGTGGTTATGTAGGTAAATCCTGGTGCTGGCCTTCTTTTGGGAAAGCATAAATAAGTAGACAAAAAAACTTGGATGACCTACACAAATTCAGACATAATCATCATGTCTACAAGTACATTTGTTTTTTAAATTAAAAGTATTTTGGATGACAGTCGGATCATGTGGGATGATATTTCCATGTACACATGTGACTTCCTGTAAGGAAACCCAGCATAGAACATTGCACAACCCATACCCTAAAATGGCTGATACTAAATAATAGAAGGTGGTACTAGGAATAGCCTATACAATATCCAATGTCTGCGTGGGAATCTGTGAATGTCAGTGAAATGGTTTAGGACCCCCTTCATTTAGATTTGTTTTACAAAAATGCTTTGTCACTTGTTTCCATCATCTACATGCTTCGTGGTTCCAGTGTCTTTAAAGTCCCCTGTATTGTGTTGGCTTTAGCACCCAGCCATCAGGAAGAACCACACCTCTTGAATAAATGATGATATGGCACCTTTAGTAGTTAAAGCAATTCTGACTTTTTACTGGTATAGGTAATCGCAAAATCAAAAATCACAATTTATAAAAAAGTGAAGGCAAACAAGACACTGGATAAGAGCTGTAAAGCCTGTCTTTTAATTGCCAAGATAATCGAATAACGTACTCCTCTAAATACAATTTTCTGTCTATGATTATTGGGGGATCCCTGACCTCTGGCTTATGCTCTCATGTTGGAATTGGATGTTCCTATTGATAAATAGCCCTCAGTGCTGATATTTGGACATGCTGCTTGTTGTGTTTACTTTCTGCCCATCTGCTGCGGTGTAAAACTAAAGAAGGAGCTTTCCATTGAACAAGTGTTTATGCTCGGCATGTCTGGAGGAGCAGAGAGCAGATCCTTGAAAAGCCTCTTATATAGGCAAGAGATGGAGAGATGAAACGTAAGAATGTTGTAAGAAATTCATGTTACTTTTCAAAGCCTTTATAGGTGCACTGCAGAATGAAATAAACACAGCTGAATCTCGGGCTACTGGCTGCTGCACGCCTTCTGTAAAGCGATATCTCCACCATTGTATAGTCTACCATGGCCTGTGCTGTCGTATTTCTGTCTATAAAGGGGAGAAAATGGAAACGTATAGGGAAATTTCTCATTTAAAGTAGATGTAAAGGAAACCGTAATTGGATGACGTTTAGTTTGTATAAACATTGGGTGTTATACAAAAACAAATTGGCATAATTTTTGGAAACTACAGCTTTCACCATCTTCCATTCTTTGTTGCATTTGCTGAGCCAATGTTTTTCAACCAGGGTTCCTCCAGAGTTTGCAAGGGGTTGCTTGAGCAATGAGGAGTTTGTGCCTCTCCATGTCAGTTTAATGACACCAATGATTTTTTGGCTATCTGTGATATTCTTACCAATAGCCAGCAATGTAAGAGTCATTCTCCCTATTGACCACCACATTTATATATTATATATTAAAATAATAATTATAGAAGGGGTTTCCTGAAGACCTGAAAGTTTTTTCAGTGATTCCCCCATGTTAACACTGTGCTGAGCTTGTATAGCCTCTTTTCAACCAATGTCTGTGTACATGCACTCTGGCAATGGCTTCATGGCATTTCTGAGGTTTGGCTTTCTAAAGGTGACATAGACCAAATGTGTTTAGGCACAAAGTATTGCTACAGCCAGTTTTAGGCTGCACCCATGGGGTGTCAGCCTGTTGCAGCCTTTGTGTCTGTCCAAGTGACTGTGGTTTTTCATGTGGTGAAATAGTTTTCGCTTCTTCAGAATTAATTGACCGGTGCATTTGACCTGCAGTTAAGCAGCTTCAAGATTAGAATGAGAATGTAAAACCAGATAAAATGCCACTGCCAGACACTTATGCTGTTTTTTTCTCCTATGAATGATCTATGCTCTGAAACTTTCTGCTTGCAATGTTTTGCATTGCAGCAGACGACATGATGTGTGAGCTGTCTTTGTAGCAGAACCAATGCCATTCTTCTGCTTCACCTGACACGGCAGTCTGACCGTAATGTTCCTTACTAACATCTTGATTAAACAGGGTAAATGCCAGAGAAAAAATGTTTTTGTACCTGGCAAGATGTGATTACAGATAATTCCAAAGTGAAAGCAGACTGTAAAAAAATTACTCAACAATATAGAAGAAAGTGTAGGCAGTAAAATTTTTCTTCTACCACGCGTTTTCTGTAGGTTTACATAAGAAGGTGGTTGTTATTTTTGTTTATTAAAAAAAAATAAAGCTATAGGCAGCCTTTTCTTCCTACTCCAACTTTTCAAAACTGTAAAAGAGAAACTTTTCTTCAGAATGTGCCTGTTGGGTGTATATTTTGTTCTGGCAATACCATTCAGCTAAGAAAAAGGGGTGCTATTTGGGGTAAGTGATAGACCCCTGCAGCACTCCAACTCAGGTGAGCTAAAGAGATGTCATGGGCAAGTATAAAAAGTAAACCCACTGGTGTCTTTTCTACCCCTGCTTTTCTTTTATACAGTATCATTCCTCCAAAAGGCTATGGGTTCCTTAAGCAATTTTCTGATAGATTCCGAACCACATATGCTTTGCCGTTTACATCCAATTTTCCACTGATCACCCATAAAAAAGGGCCCATCTCCGCCGACCACAAGAGTCAAAGATTGGTACAATTTGCACTGTCTGTGTTTCTTTTCTGGTAACTATCATTATTACGTCATTAACATAAATATTATTGAAAAATATTTCGTTGTAGAGAGCTGGTAAAATGTACAGAGCAAACTGAAAATTAACCGCACCCTGCCTTAGTATTCTTATTAAGCCCCCCCAACCCCTAATGCAAGCAGTTTACTGGATCAAGTGAGTGGATGGTCAGTCTGTAAAAGTGTTCATTCTTGGGCAGGATGGCCAAATAAACCCCATATGTAAATAATAAATATTAATTAAAGTCCATGAAAAATGGGAAGGGCTGATCACATTTGCTTCAGCTTTTGATACACATAGGGCCTGATATATTTAAACCATCAAAGACTGGTGAAGATAGCTTACATATTCCAGAAAACCTGAAATTAGTTTTCTAAAATGATTTGAGACCAGTTGGCAAATGTTTTTAATCCTGGACGAGATCCATTCTAGGTTTGTTGGTTGACCTGGATTCTCCCATGATAGTCTATCTGCTCCAGTCTTGGAAAACTTTAATAAATCAGGCCCACAGTGTATAGTTTCGAGTGTTCAGCAAAATCATAGAAAGCAAATTTGGCAGAGGAGTTGAGACTTTACAGCTGTGCATTACTGAAGGTAAGTCTGAAATTTACCTTCGAGAAACCCCTATAACAACCTTTGGAGGATCCCTAGGGTTCCAAAGAACCCTGTTTGAGAAAGGCTGGGTCATACATACCCCAACTATACATTCTGCCTCTAGAAATCTAGAATAAGCAAAGATTAAAGCTACGTACACACTTCCAATTATTATCGTTGGTAAACGAACGACGAACGATCCTGCACGATATCTGCGAACGATCGTATAGCACGATTTTTGCCCAATCGATCGTTCGTCGTTCGTTCATCGTTCATTTCCAACGATAAAAATTGGAAGTGTGTACGCAGCTTAATACAGACAAAGCCCCTAAACCTTCCCCAATCTACGCAAAGCAATGTTTGTAATTACACTTCAAGAGTTTTTGTACTGTGTAAGTACTAATAAGCAGAAATAATGAAGGTTTTTTTGTTTCTTTGATGTCCACTGAAGTGTATAGAAGCCATGACTAGTCATGTGCATGACACCTTGACCACAGAAGTGATCAGGCTATCCTGCACACATCAGAGCACCAGCCATCAAGCCTAATGTCTTCTTCACTTGTGCCTCTTCTCCCTTGTGTCTGAACTGTAAGCTTCGGAGATGGAGTTGGCTCGCTGAGCTTGTCCTGTTCACAGCGTGACGTTCCTGGGCTCACTCAATACACTGGCCAACAGCTGCTTCAGTAAAAAATCCACAGGGGCGTCTCGAGTCCTGCAACTTCCAACTATTTATGACCTTTCAGATACCTTCTGTTTAGCAGAGGTGAAACAAACGTGCAGGATACGTAATAACTTATTGAAACCGAGAAAGTAATACTAGGTTTATATTGCTTGTCTTAAGGAAAGGGGCCCAGCAAATAGTGTCTGACAGTGAAGTGTTTGCGTCTTCTAACCAGTTAGAAAATTCTAACACCAGAGGTAAAGGTGACCCAGTACAGAAATTCAGGAACTCCCTTGGTTTTCTGCCATATGAACAGGTATACAAATTAATATTTTTCTGTACCTATACTGTTAGTACCAAAATACGGTGATATGTGGAATTAGGTGGCCTTGAAGAGGAGTGGCTGCAGCACCTTTAGCATTAGCAACTGTGCGGCACCACATTTGTGTTGCGCTCCATTATGTAAGACCAAGCTAGATCCATCCGCTAGGTCAGTGCACCTCAACTTTGTGAAAACGCCTCGATCCATCCACAAGCTGACCTCGGTAATTACTCCATTATCTCGGCCCCCACTCTTCTTGCAGGTGCAAGATTGGGTGACGTGTCTTCTTTCAAATGTAAGAATAAAAACTGTGCAGGCATGAGATTGATGACTTTTTTGTTACTTTAGAAGAAAACCCCTGTTGATGCATGTTCAATATCGGGCATGCGTAGAAAGAGCAGCCCATAGCCTCCTGGGATATGTAATGCAAGTATCCCAAGAGGCCGTGGCTTTCCTCTTCAGTCCTTACTGCCCTAGTAAAGACAGGGTCTCTTTAACAATTTTTAAAGTCAAAGCTTGCTGTAACACACATAATGTTTCCTGGACCAGTCTGCTATTTTGGTAAACTAATGCCAGCTAACTGCCTTAAAGGGGAGCCCACAACAAGGTTTTATGGTTGAGGATCATGACTGTACTATGACAAGTAATTTGGGTATATGGCTTTATTATATATTGGATTTTGGTGGAGGTGGTGGACACAAATATAAAAGCAGCTGCTTGACCCGTTATATATTACACAGGGCACACAGTTTGGAGTCTGACGGATTCTACTTTGTGTCATTGATAACCAGGGAGAAGGCAGCAGCTGCTGAAACCAGAGAGCCCAATCAATATGACAACATATCATACATTCCTGCCTTTCACTGACACGCTTCACTTCTCTGCCTCTTACACCTCACTTCTGTGCCTTTCCATAACCTTCCTGACACCGACAGTCATTTCCAGGAGGTGTCATGCTATGATGTATTGGCTGTACGTTACATAAAGATGGAGGATTGGTAGCCTTGGCATGAGATATACATTAAGTACGTGCATGCTAAGTAGAGTGTAAGTGTAACACTTACATAGGTATTCATCCTGAGATGACCGTACTCCTCAAACTACGCCTTCATCTTTCTTTCTTTATAGACAAAATCTTTGTCAAGGAATAATCCAGGCTCAGCATCTACTTCTTGGACTGAGATTCGGATTTAGAGATTGCACAGTCATATACCTAGAGTTACCTACTAATAGGACATAATGAAAGTGCATACATAGACAGCAGACCATCACTGTTTCACAGTTGCAAAGTCACAATGAAAAAATGAATTGAGTCCACCTTTGTTCCATTGGAATTTAGCTTCCACTTGCACTGTACATATCTAAATTAGAAAGTGTGCACATGCGCAAATTTTGTCACTGTAACTAAAAAGTGCCAGTTATGGAGCCTAGCATAGTCTGATAGTGTGGACTCCCATTGCTTGATGCTTTTTCTTGGAAGAATGACCATTTTTGTTTTTGCTACCATACCTAAAATATTCCAGCTATGTAGAGAAGCACAATGTGATGATTTAACTTGTCTTTTTTCAAAGCTTCTCTTACAAATTAGCCTTCGAAAAGTTATACTGTCTTTCCCCAAAAGTAGCAGAAAGTGGCTTATTAAATTAGGTTATTAATTTAGATTATTTAAGGACATGTGGAACATTAATAAAAAATCATTATTAAAATATAATATTGGACAGAATATTATTTAAAGACATTCGGTCTGTCTATCATTATTTGCTGCCATAAGGCTAGGCTAGCAAAATCTGAGTAGCATTCTCAGACAGAACACCGGCGCTGAGGGGCAGCATTAATTCTTCTAACATATGGACCCAGCTGTACTGAAGAATACCCATACGGCATTGCAGGGAGAGGTTGTGTTACAGCTGTAGCTAGAATACCAGGAAAGGTAAAGGAGATCTCTGCTCTCTGCTCTGGAATAGCTTTAATTATATTTTTTTCATTTAATTTAAAAACTTCATGGCTCCACAAGCCCATTTCTGGGTCTCTCTACTGATAGACCGGGTGCCAGACAAATGGAAACTCACCCGTGCCCCAAAGCACTTTAGTCTTGAGAAGATGAACCAGCAGCACACAGATACCAAAGACAGAGGCTCCATTCACGGCTCTGTCTGGCATATTAAAGTCATTTTAAATCTATGCTAGAGCTTGTTGCTGCCAGCTCATCATCCTAGGACTGGACTATAATTATTAATGGCATTTAGACCATAATATAAATCATATTGATTATTTTATCTTACGTTCTGATGATGAAATGGCTCCTAATCTGCAAATAATTTATTACTAGGGACATAGTATGGGTCTATATTATTTTAGTAAATCCTTTTTGCACCAAATCATAAGTCCATTGCATTGTGCTGGTAAGTCAATATTATTATTTATGGCAGCGCACTGTAGTTCATGTGTTATTGTGCGTTGGATATTACCACACATTTCTGTGCTATCATTACATTTGTATTCTAGGGTTCAGATACACTAATAAGTCACCACTGAGCAAATATGAATGCTGTAATTGGAAATCTATCCTCCTGGAAATTCTTGCTGCCTGGCTGTCATGCTGATCCAATTACTTGAATGCTTAGCATGCTGTCTGAGACTGAGAGTTCTGACTCAATGTAACTTTACATGCATCTTGATCCAGGTCAGTAAATCAAAATCTTGATTTCAGTAGCAAAAGATCTTCAATTTACAGTGGAAGGTCAGAAATGACAGCCCCAATGTTCCTGTAACTGTATGGTGTGGTTGACCATCCTGAGGCTGCAAATTATTAGTTGACCACTGCCTGGCGCATAGAAAACTGCTGCAGTTTCCACCATAGTGCGGTTCCTCCACAAGCAACTGTTACCAAAAGCCACTTTTCATGGATCTTTTATGCCCACAGATAACTAGACCTACACGTGGTTGTGGCCATGGCCATGGCCCAAATCTTCAAACAACAACCAGGTGTTGTTTTTGGGTACTGTGAAGTGAACAGCTACATGCAAAAATGGTTCTCAAACTCTCCATTTACTATAAAGAGAGACCATGGTAGCCTGCAGCAGAACAAAGGTGTGAAACGGCCCTTAGGCGCAGCCAGCCCTTATAAAATCTAGTCCTTAATGGAAGGAAAACACAGATTAATTGGCTTCTCTTGCATTGCAACTCCTCCACAAATATGTACAACATTTGAAACAAAGGGGTGCATATGGATAATAAACTTAAATTGCTACACTGAGCTACAAAATCCTACAGAATTTTTTAAAGTACTGCAAGGAGCATTCCTATTACAAGTCTTCCATTAATAAATACAACTAGAATAGGCTCTGCATTAGATAGAGCTCTATTATTATTTATTCATGCTGATTTTCTTGTTATATGCGTGCTGGGGCCACTGGAGCAAGCGACTCCTTGGCGATGATCAGAATCAACAGAAATATATCAGAAAGCAGAAAGTACATTCCATCTGCTGGCTGTTTGTTGTTTGTTTTGCTGTTGCTGTTGCTCTAACCATAGTACACAGCAGAGCTTCACTGAACTGTCAGGATGATAATGTCAGATGCCATCCAGAACAGATGCAGGGACACAGGGATTTGTCTCCTTATTCCAATGCTGCTGGATCGCTGCAGCCTTAAAGAAGACCGGTCATAATGTGTCTGAAATGGGAACTCCAAGATTTTCACACACTGTAGACAGGTAGCAAGGTGGAAAGCATCATTTTTCTGAGATTACAGTTCATTCTCTAAAAACTCTCAACTTAATATTCTTCTTGAAATGTGCTTGAATCATCCACTTTGAGGATGCTCAAGCACCTCTTGCATAAAATCCAAGTGCACAAAGTGTGACTGATTTGGTATTGTGGTTTACTCAGTAGAGATGTTTAGTGATTTTTGCAGCTCGGACACATGCACAGTCATGTCTGGTAAAGGGACCAGATTTTTCTCTGCTGCTGTTTAGTAATGATTACAGGTCTTGTTCCTCCCCAGCTTGTGATTGGACAGGGAAAGGATAATCAGTAGAATGATGAGCTTGTCACTCTGCTCTCTCATTCTGTTCTTTCTCATGCCTTGTTATCACAGAACCTCAGAAAAGCTGATTTTCTCTATGTGCGGCTTTATTTCAGGTTCTGGTATGTGGGGATTTCAACTGGAAGAAATTAAGTCAATATCGTTCATTTAACACTAGACAAAGTCAAAGACACATTTAATGCTTTTTGAATATATATACAGTATAATTGTTTTTTGGGGGTATTTGCCCTTAGTTCAGCTATAAATGTCAAAGCAAAAGTTCGAAACTAGTGCCGTTGCATGGAAATATTTCAGCAAGTTCAAACATCTTCTTTCACAGTTATGCTGTCAGTGATAAGAAACTTGTTTACTCTCACAGGGAAAAGGAAACGCTGCTTTTTGAAGGTGACTTTTGCTGAAAAGAAATGCTATAAGGATACATAGCATGTTTACTTTTTCATTATCTCTATCTATCTAGACCAAGTGGTGGGCATTGTCACACCAGGACCACATGTGTGGAATAACAAATGTCTCCTATGTCTGGAATAGGTCATTATGCAGGGATTTCTATTGTGTGCTGCTTCTCCTACCTCTTAGATTGTAAGCTCTTTTGGGCAGGGTCTGCTTCTCCTCCTGTTTCATTGTTTGTTTCTGTCTGGCATTTGCAACCCCTATTTAATGTACAGCGCTGTGTAATATGTTGATGCTATTTATATTCCATATTATTGTAATTCTGCATATGATCAAGCACTCATGCCCTTTTCTGCACAGAAATATTTTGTATTTAATTTAATTGTCTAAATCAATAAGAATTTTGAAAAATTTGCAGCTCCTCGTAAATTACACTTGTGTCTTAACACCGGCCATTCTCAGAGAGACATTTGCCAATCTGTGGTCAGTGCTGGCCCCAAGGGACGCTCCCCCTCATTCTTCGGCCTCTGGTTAATTCTTTTCACTTAGTTCGCCCAGAGGTCGGATAAACATTTAGTTTGCTGTATAACTTGGCACTTCTCATTTGGCTAATTATGGGACATGGTCGTATTACAGAGTATTTAAAACCTGTTGGGGTTTACCGATGATTCAGCTCACTGTACACCATGGCTTGTGCCCAACAGCTGGCTAGATTTAGATGGCATTTAACAAATATGCTGCATCAATAACTATGCACCCACGTTTGAGGTTTTCGGTGTGTACACCACCAACCTTCTATCCATATGTTTGTTTCCCCATCTAGGTTCTTTGGTTACCTTCCAGTATGCTGACAAACCAACGACTTTGATGGGAACACTTTCAGATCTATAACACTGCCATCTTTGTCTCATTAGGAAGATTTCCGTTCACAGACAGTATTGTAGAATCAACAGAAAGTTATAGAATAATGTTCCAATATGAGTAAAATCCCATTAGAAAGTTTTCACAAGAACCAAGTCCCTTAGAATTGTCCTGGTAGCAATAATTTGGGAATTAAACCTTACTTTAATTCCTGGTGACTTTGGTGATCAGGATGCATTTGTTGTACAGTAACACAGACCGATATAGGTTTATTAGGATGGGGAGGAAAGGTGTCAGGGTTTACTCAATATGTTTTGTAGCTTTTGCAAGGTGAATAAAAACTACCATTTACTAAGGTAATGATACTTCTTCTCTGTCTTACAAGCTTTAACTGACAAAGGCAGGCCTGGGTCTGTGTCAGGTGCAGGAGAGCCGGCTGGCCTCTGCTCGCCGTTGGGAACACTTTATGTTCATAACTTAGAAGTTTCCACTTCAATTTACATAGCTGGTGGAACATAGCGGTGTGAGAAATGACAGACGCTCTGCATAGTAGACACCGCTGACCTTTCAGCAATGCAGGAGCAGCACTACCGCCAGTCTCAAACCAAAACAATGAGCCAGTGCAATAGGAATGTTTGTTTATCAGGTTTCAATAGAACAGCAGTTGATGGTGCCTGTTTAAAAGACCAGCAAGACAGGTTCAATATCAGCTTGTAAGTAAAATATGGAAAGCTGAAATATGGTGATGTTCATTCAGGGAGCAAAAGACTTCGTACCAGTAGAGAAATGTATATAAGAATATGGGGACTATATCTGAGAATAAAGCTTTAGGCCTAGTGATGGAGGTGCTGGGAGACTATATGGCCACCTTTTTTCTTTTGAATCCTTCCTTCCTGTTTCTTCACTTACTACCCTGTATGCATAACAGGTATTGAGATGCCCTTTAAGTCTATCGTGACTATGAAAAGCTGACCTCAGTGGTAGAATTACTTAAATTTGCCCCTTTGTTCGGTTGAAGGTGTGGTAAAGCTAAACTGAGCTAAATGAGTGATGTACACACAGTGCTGTGTTGTTCTTTGGACAGGGGATGGGAAAGTATAAGCAAATGGCACCCTGCTGGGCTCTACTCAATAGAAGTGAACACCAGTCCTTCCCAGCTAATTGTTCAGTTTGTTGTGGCAGAGTATCTCAGGTGACAATCAACTAACGTGTGTACATAGCCTTAGGCTGCGTACACATGTGCAATAATTTTCACTGGAAACGAACGATCCATATAATTATCGTTCGATAATTGTTAACCAAAAAAAGGGCACAACGACTGGTCAAGGACGTCTACTGCTATCAACTGCCTGATGCCTTAGATCTTGGTTTCTGTGGTTGATATCCATTTTTTTATATATCAGTGCAGCCATCTTGTTGTTTCTCTTGGTGAGGGGGGAGGCAACACAGGGGATTGAGGCAATTTTTGGATGTACTCTGGCTTGTGATTTATGTTACCCTAACTTCTGCACTTCCCACTCCTGGCCCTTGCTCTTAGTATGTTAAATACTCATGACACCTGTGCTCTGTGTGTTAAGTTCACTCTGTGTCCTACACACTTCTGAGCCTCGTGCTCTGTGTTATGCACTTCTGACCCCTGCACATGTTCACATTGTTGTACATTTCATAGTTCTGACCACTGTACTTTATACTCTGGGCTGGAGTATGACGTGGTTTGCATGCAAAGCCAACATAAAAATTTTTCTTTAGGTTAGGTTGTGTTAAAAAAAAAAAAACAACAAATGAGAGTTTCTTTTTAAAAATAATGGTGCTGAGGTTTGAATGCCGCAGTTAGACCCTTGCTTTTGACGTAGTAATTAAAACAGATTTTGTATGAATGATTACTGTTGGTATATGTGTACCACATATACAATAAGCAGGCTCATGTTTTATACAACCAGGCCACTCCTATTGTTAAGTATGGCCATACCCAGTATCTGGCGGATTACAAATGGTTGCCTCATTCTTCACCTCCAGGTGCTCGAGGATACCCCATCTTTTTGGCAATCCTGACAACACCCCAGCAATAGATTCAGATGGTTGCCCATGTGACCTTCTTGAGGCCACATGAACTAGAAATAAAGACTCAATTAAGTGCCACTCTAGTCATAGGCTGTGGCTAAAGAAGGTATTTTAATAATAGATGCAGAGAAACACATTTGTCACAACACATAATGATACACACATACATAGGGTGGTGAATTACTCATATTGTGTAATAGTAATAAATTATTAGATCCATGTGCAAAGTTAATGCATAACTTTGCAGGACTGTGTGCCCTGTAAAATGCCATCCCATTACCCATCATACAACCATAAAGCACAACAGAGGTGGGTTGATTCCAAAAATAAGTGCATTACAAATCTTTGGGCAATGGAAACGGTTCCTAAATAACGTGTGAGAGTTTCCCTTAAATACATTTCAACCTTGGCCTCTCAGGAGTTTTGGTTTCCTCAACCTTTTTCACATGGGGGAACCTTTAAAATAACTTTCAGGTCTTCAAGGAACCCCTACGATAATATGTTATATCAACCACTCACAGTACATTAGTGTGGTGGTCAGTGGGAAGAATGCCACCCTTATAGACCCCTCTCTCACTCATAAATCATTGGAATCAGCCTTAGATGCCTGAAATTGCTCATTGCCCAAGGAACCCTGGTTGAGAAGCACTGACATAAAGGGAAACCTAACGGAGCGTTTGGAAATACCAGTATAATCAGGTATAGGGAAATATATCACTTTCTCCCCTTTGTATTCAGGATAAATTGTTTGGACCTTATTGGTCAATCACTAGGTCACAGTGCCCGCTGGGGAGGGCAGTAAGTCTTTAGCCATGTGTAAGCCGTGACACAGGGTGAGACTCGGGGCCAAAGCTAAAGCAAAGGATCCATGTTAGTTAAGGTTTTAAATTGTGATTGACAAATTGACGAGCCTTGAATTAAAGCCAACCTATTAATTTAATTATAGTGTTTGCTGGAGCAGCTCGTACATCTACAGCTAAAAAAAAACTGCATGCCTAATGAATGGGAGATTGCACAGTAACAACGTCTGATATGTAGGTGGTTCCTATTTTTTTCTCATTTTCTTGTCATGGTTGTCATGGCACTGCACAGCTATGCTTTTCCTGACAAGCTGCAACTATTTTGGGACACTTGTTCCCTTGCCGTTGTAACTTTAACATTGTGTGTGCCTTGGTCTGCCAAGGCCCTGTTGTCTGCACGCTGCAGAGCTCGCCATCAGCCGACCACAGAACAGGAGTTCGGGAGCGTACACTGTGTCCTAGCAGCCGCCTTGTTGGCACACTCCATTATCTTCTTTGTTATCTGAAAAAGAGGGGGGAATGAGCCAAGCTGCCTTTTTCACAATGAGGACCTCTTCTACGTTTGGTTGCGGCCAGGGGAGGCTAGAGTTAAATCGCTAGAATCCACTCAGGTTGCGTACAAGGTAAATGAAATCATGTACAGGGCTAGACCTGACTCGTTCACCGTTCATCTGGGGGATTGTCAAGGTCGCAGTGCACAGGTGAGTCTCCCGTCTGTTAATATTTAATACGTGTTGTACTTGTGCTCATTTGCTGCCTGGTACGTCTCAGCGGCAGCTTTATTCGGCAAACTTAGGCTTGTAAATGTTATGCTTATTAAAAACCTCCATGTCTGTGATTCACTTATTTCTTTAGAATCCTATAGTGACAGCCGCTCCTCCGGGATCCTCAGAGCCCTTAAATGCACTTTGCTATATACCATCTGCGTGACAGCTCCATCCCCATATATTGTGTGCTTGCTTCTCTATGGGCGAAACCTCCCATGTCTTTTATTATATGCCTTTTCTCATTTCTTTTTATTATCTTTTGTTTCTAGGTACATTTTCTATTGTTGCTGTTCTGCTTTGTTAAAAATGCATGCACGTCTGTCTGCACGCAGTGCATATTTGTCAATGTTAAACATTAAAAAATATGAATGCTTCATGTAAATGAGTCAGATTAGCTAACAAGAGTTTAAAAATGTTGCAGCTTGCAAATTATAATTAGTTTTATTTAAGGCTTTAACTGGAAAGGTGATTTTTCTTTCCATGTGCAAAAATGGTCAGCTGTTGATATTTTAATAATATTGGTTGTATTTATTTATTCTACTTAATTTATTTAGCACCAGTTTATTCTTCAAAGCTTTGCAGAGGACAGAAAAAATCAATGACAAGTGCCCCGTAGTAGCTGACAATCTAATGTAACAGTCACGAAGAGGTGCAGATATAAAATATGGCCAATTTAGATTGCTGCTAATGCCTGCGTGTTTTTGTTCTGGGAGGAAAAAGCAGTATCTGGATGAAGCCAATGCAAACACATGGAGAGCATATAAAGCTCCTGCCTTGGTAGGAACATAGAGTTCCAGAGCTAACCACTGAGACCAATGATTGTGAAAAATAAATTGTATGTTTGCTGTATTACTGTATTGATTGATTGGGCACAGATTACCATAGACACACTCCAAGATCTTGTGGAAAGCTTTTCCAGAAAAGTAAGGGCCGATTTAGGGAACAAAGGGCAGGCCAATTCCATATTAATGCTTATGGTTTTGTAAAGGGATTCCAACAAGTTAATTAAGAAATGAAAATCAGGTGGCCACAGATGTTAATCCATAATGAGTATATACTTTCATCTAACTGTAAATGGTGCTCACACTGTGATTAAATGATAGACCTCCTTTCATGTACTTGCTACTCGGTTATCAAGATGTCTTTGAAGTATACTTTAAATCTGTGAAAATCTGTGAAAGTGCCATAATCTGGATTATGGCAGTTTGTCTTTCCTTATCTTTTCCTCCAGGACACATTTCCCCCACTATTGACCTTTTCTGAAAGCTGGCCACTAATGAAAGGTTAATGCTGTGATGTTGGTTCTCTTCTCCTTTTCTTCCCCTTTTTCTTGTAATATTTAGTTTCCTCTCTCCTCGGGGGTGTGACTGAAAAAAGCTAACTTCTTTATTGGCTGCAACTTCAATCCAATCAGAAGCAGATATTTAGCAGCCTCATGCTCCAGAAAGTACTCACTAATTTCCTATATTGGCAAAGAAAACCACAGATCTGTGAGAATGTTTGTAAGCATGTCTGTCATGTCCAATGATTAATGGCATTACTCAGCAGAACCCAAAACCTTTTTAAATACTTTGCAGATGAATCCATATTGCTCTGCTTTGTTATCAATCTAACTTGGGTGATCAGTTTATAATTATTTCACAGTTTCTAAGTGAAGGCCTTTGTATCCAAGTGTAGCTAAATTTCACACAGTCCATAACATTTGGAATAGGTTGGTCTGCTTCCAGAAGTCTGTTTTGTGCAAACTCCTTTCTCTTGGCTTTAATGGGGATTTGGCAGCACCTTGCTCAGCCTTGTGTGCAATCAATCAGTTGGGAGAAGTTCATTAGTAGGGAATACTGTGTGTCTGTAAAGGAGTAGCAAGGTTAGGCTTACATGGGTTTCAAGGGTGGAGTTGGGAATCCATGACCTGACAGCCGTAGCTTGGAACTGTGTTCAAAGAAAATTTGATTAAAAATATTTGGCATATCAGAGTGGTCCGGTATACCTAAATATAACCAGGACGAAAACCCATAGTTGGGAGAATGTTTACCCTATATGAAGTTCTATATTAAATATTGTTACTATTCCCCGTTTGCTGTCCGGTAGATTTGGGAATTCTACGACTTGTGTGTAAATGATGAGGCACAGGTTTACTAAGGTTGTTTTTACTGGCAGTATTTATATGTATTTCAAAACATCCTGAATCAGGTTGTTATGCTGGTCTTCTTACATAATCACTGCAGGGCAATCAATCACTCAGTTTTTAATGCGTCATTCACTTGCTAGTTTCACAATAAGTGTCAGAGCTGCGTACAACCTACCTATTGCTTGCCTTGTAAGAGGAAAAATTTTACTAGTTGTTCCAATATGGAAACTCTTCTTACTTACAGGAGCCTCCTAATGGTGCATTGGTCCTTTGTTCCTTTTTTTCTGATCTACACTGTAGGAATTGGAGTGATAGAGCCTCCCTCAAGGAAAACTCTGCTTTTTCCCTCTTAATTTAAAGTATATTTAATTTAATTTAAAGCCAAACCTGTTCAGTAATTTTGGATAGAGTACATGAGGTATATTCTTGTTCTTAGATGGGCGAGCAAAGTTTTAAATGCTACCATATTTACTTCCCTCACATCATTACAATGTTCCAGGAGAGGTGTGACCTGATTTTTCTAATAATATTTTGTGTTCTATGAGCTCTCTTATAAATAATTAATACACTACCGGTATATGTTTTCAACTGTTTTTCCTCTGTGTTCTCAAAATTCTGCATATACAGAGCAAATAGGATGTCTTCACCAAAAAAGTCCAAAACATAGCTTAATTTTAGCCCATTTAAAGGTATAAGAGGTACCTTGTACATGGCAAAATTTACCATAATGCTCTTTGGCTTTACCAGAACTCCACATTTATTTATCATGATAACCTTTCCCCATTCTCTCCACCGATTGAAATTGGTAGCTACATGAAGCAAGTTAACTGCAGAAGGAAGAGAGTACTAGGGATAATAAGAGGAGTCTGAAGCCTCCACATAGAACCTGAATTATATATCAATCATTTAGGATACTTCGTAGAATCTGCAGGTGCCTGCTCTGTGTCAGTAAAGTGTATTCAGTGCCTAAATTTATTAATTTCATAGGGTGACTTTATAGTCATGGTATCACGTTATGTAGCAAGTAGGGCTTTAAATTGTTTTTAGAAATAAAATTGAAAACTTTGTATAGGTGTTTTGTATGTGCTGCCTGTCTGTGCATGGTCCATTCTACATAGAGATGAGTTAGCAAACATATCATATTTGTATTTATTCCACTACCACCAAATTTCGCTAAGCTCCTCACGTGGATTTGCTTACTGAAAGAAAATGTGTTGAGGAAGTATGGAGGGTGCCATTTTTATTACTACTTCCAAATACTAATTCTTGCATTGTTGTGGTGACTCATTGGCTTTATTATGTTTTGAGTTGCTGATTTGTGCAGTTTAGTACAGATCTTAATTGGCCCTTCCTGATTTCCATGTTTGAATTAGACCATAGCATATTGTAGGATGGAAAGTAAAACAGCATTTCTAGAAAAGGGTTAACATGCCTGCCTCCATTTGTTTTCTTGGTGTGGCTTTTTTGGTACTGGCAGTAATAAAATTAGGCTTTTTCATTGTAAAAGACAGCCAGTAAAATTAGGCTTTTTCATTGTAAAAGACAGTTTGGGTATTCCTGTCCTGTATTGCAAAGGGTGAGCAAATACTATTCTCAAATTGGCAAAAGGAAATGTAATGTACTGGTGCACTGCAGCAATTACTGAACAAGAACCTTACCCATAGGTTTTATTTTCCATTTTGATTGTAGCACACCTTAAAGCCAGTGTGGTACTACACAGAGATGAACCTGCCCTAAAGAAATGTACCCCAATATAACTGCATGTGTGGCAGCCCACCACAATAGAAGGTAACACTGCCCAGAGTTGTGGTTCACTACATTGCATGAATGTTATTTTTTTGGACATTTTAGTTTGTTAGCCACTCGTTCATTTAGCTCACCAGGATGCCTATGGGCCCTAAATTGTATCTAAACCAAAAAACAACAAAATAACAAATGTGAAAAGCAAAATCGGCTTACCAATTAAAGGCATTCTGAAATCCTTAGGTGTACTTAAACTTTGAACTTTGACAGCACAGCTCTATAAAATATTCACTTTCGTAGGGAAACCTGTATTTCATTGGTTCTTGTTTGCCCAGTCTGGGAGTGGCATTATTCTTGTTACTCTACCTAGTATTACAGAACAAAGCAAGTATACCTTATGTTCTAATGCATTACCCGCAGGATCAGACATGCCATGTTGCTTCTCTATACCAGCCGTCATGTAGATTAGTTACATTGTGTTTGTTTCAATAGTGCAAATTGCATTCTGCTCTCCTTTTTGTGTTGCTAAAGTATATTTGTACGTGCAGTTCTACATACGAATTTTTATGATGTAAATTGCATATATTTTATGTCTGTGAATCACTCTGTGATTAAGAACTGGAACCTGTGTAGAGCAATTATTTGCTTAGTGTTATGACTGGAGGACAAACTAAGGGGATTCCGTCCCAATACCAGTTTGTAAAGAGATACGGAGTGCCAGAAGTACCCTTTTGTGATATAAGTCACTACTATACTGCGTTCCTTGTTTTGCAGATCAAAAAATGTAAAATCCAAAGGTCATAACATTGAGTTTAGGTGTTTTCCAGTGAATGGTAATGACACAACGTACAAAGACAATTTGGTCAACAGTGTGCTTTCAGCTTTGTGACTACATTTTCATGAAGGCCTTTTTCTGTTCAAGTATGACTGCTGCAATACTCAAAGCCAGCTTCATAAAGACATAATTAGGTTTGGTTTTGAGGAATACAAAGTGCAGGAACAGAGCCCTGGCATCAATACTTTTCAGTAATTCTGTGTTTAATTTGAAAACCAATCGTGAACTAAGTCATCTCAACCTAAATAGGGACAAATTCCTACCGAGACAGTCAAAAAATTTAAAAATGCCTATGCAGAACAGTGGGGGCCATCAAAGCCTTGGATGTGGATGGGAGGGGGCTGACATTCAGCATCATATTAATGCCCATTATTATAGAATGGTAGGGCCAACAAGCTCATACAGGTGTGATGATGTGCTGTCCCTAAATTTTGGCCATATAAAATGATCTCTTATAGCTGTAGTTATGATCAAACTCTAAGTATTCTAAATAAATCAGTTCTCCAAAAGTTACTTTCAGTCATAGATATGGGGCTCCATCACTACTTAAATTCATATTTCTATTAAAGACACCAGTCATAAGATCTTCCCGCTTTAATTTCCAGGTGTTTTCACATTGCATTAAAATTCTGGGTGTTGTCACACGTGTTGTGTTGGTTTGTTTTACCTGTATGAAATGATTGATCATGGGTGTGGATGGGTCAAAAAAATCTTAACATGTAAAAATTACTCTCTGATCAATCCCAGAAAATATGGAAGTATGAATATCTTTGTGTTTGTAGTATGATAAAGCTGTATTCACTTCTTTACACATTTGTATTACCAGATATAAACTTTTCTTGTGAATTCATGCAGTATTTGTATTCTAAATTACTTTATTCATAAAGATTTTGGCACAGCAGTCTAATCAATCTTTTTCATTAAAATGCATGCGTAACAAAACTGTTATGCACAATCCAGACGCATACTGACAGATGGCTTGACACCCACACATGGTTTTAAATCTCGTATGTATGAGGGAGGTCACAGATTTGCCTTCTGCTGCTTTCCTCGAAACAGTTCATTGGTTTTTAAGAGAAGAGTGCTTTGGGGGGAAATGTCATGATTGAGATTTGAGGGGTAACATCTAGATTTGTTTTGAAGGTGCATGCTACAAGGCTTAGTGAAAAACTGGAACTAGCATGTAGATGTTGGGACCAGTAGGTGTATGTTTTTAACTTATTGGTGGCCAATGGTCATATGGGCAGATTGGAGCCATGATGGTAAGATGGGACTTCACTTTAGAAGATACAGACGAAGAGGAAAGATTCTTCTTCCCACCTGCAGCCTGAAACAAAATTTTGGAAGTTGGGGTGTGCCAAACTTGGCAGCTTGGTGGGTATCAAGTCACTGGAATTGTTTGGATTGTTACAGAATAGGTAAAATTGGGTAGTATGGATCATTCCCTTGGCCAGTTGGTTGGTTCTTTCTAAAGTTGTTCTTCTGAGGAACTATAAAAGTGTACAATTCCTGTAATGCTTTTGTTTAATCCTTTGTTTATGAATGCCCGAAGCTCCGCTTCTCATAATCCTTTCCGGTAATTGTTTCTTACTTATTATTTATGAAGTTGTTTACCGATTTGTGAATAAAAGGTAGCTGTGTCCCTTTGTTTGACAACCACATTGTCACTGTAAACAAGCTTTATATACAGGCAGCACTTTTCTGCTCTATGGAGGAGGGAAGGCAAATGGGAGGTGCCCCTCTGCATCCCTCCCATTAGAAAAAATAGCGGTTGGTTGTTTAGTGATCCAGCAAGATGTATGTAAGTCATAGGACAGCTATAGAGGCGTTAGATGAAAGTCTGACATTTGTAAGTAGCTTTAAGTCATAAAGGCTTATTTCAACACTACCACCATGTCTAAAGACTAAAAACAAATGTTCTATGTGAAAGAGGTGATACTGCCAAAAGGGGATTACTTTGGGCATCAATGTTTGTATGCCTGCAGGCTTTACACAACTTGCAAAAAATGGTATGTTCGTCCATGGATTAGGTTTAGGTTGTAATAGCAAATCCAGTAAATTGGAGTTTGGTATAAGTTCAGACTCCTATCACAGTCACTTGTAGAAAATATGTTAAATATAATATTAATTAAAGGAACTTAGTTCATCTCTGCTCACTCCAAGAGCAAGGGTACCGCAGTACAAGCAATGCTTCCTGTTCATTTAGAAGACACTTGTTTTAACCTCTGCAATTTGTTCACCTTCAATAAGCCTGCATTTCCCTATTTACTATGCTGCAAACGAAACTACACCCCAAAACTTTTTCCTTTTTTTTTTCCTTGAAAATATGCCTTAGTGACAGAGCCTGTGATGACATAGACAAGCATTACAAGATTCCCTCCCCTTCCGTAATTCTTGTATAAAAAGACGTAACTTGTGATAACCTCCTCCACGTCCTCCGCATATACAAACATATCGAGAGCATGTTGCTAGGTGACGTGAAGGCCTCCTCTTCATCGAGCTTTTATAGAAAGAAAGGCCTTTATGGACACAAATAGGGCTGATGTATGTGATCCTTTTATCTATTTATTTTTAAAGGCTCAAAAAATTGTTTGTTCCTATTAGTGACAAAGAAACTGACGTTATTTATGCGACACAATTATTGTTTCCGAGGGGGCTCTGGCTCTTTATAGAGACCCACTGGGGGGACAGTTGCAGGTATAAATTGCAAGGTCCACCTCAAGGTGCACAATTCGGAGGCAGCCTTCCTGATTTTTTCTACGTTTGCTTCTGTACTTGGTCACGACCATTGTTGATTGATTCTCTACAAGCTGGATGCTTTGTTCTGTAAATGCTTGTTCAGTTTTTAACCCAGAAATTTTTTTAAAGCTGGGTGGGAAAAAATTGTAGGTGGGGGGCAGCTCCTCAGTAATCTCCCAAAACCAGCTGGGTGGTACCTGAAAATTGCTGAGTGGTGCCCGGCTAAAAGGGGCTGGGGAAACCACTGTTGTAAATTATGTATTGTTGTTGTAAATTTGTATTGTGCTTGGTTCTGTACATGCTGTGTAATATGGGTGCTTGGTTTTGTACCTGCTAATTTCCAGAACAGCATGGTTCTGGACATGTCCAATATTATGAAGATTTGGTTCTGGACATGCCCATTATTATAGAGGTTTAGTTATCCAAATGTTCATTATTATGTGTACTTGGATCCGCACATGCTCATTACCAAAGGTATTTGATTCTGTACATGTCCTTTACCCATAGTTGTTTGGTTCTGTACATATACATTATTATGTATATTGGATCTGTACATGCTAATTGCCACATTTTGGAGCGTCAAACAGCAGAGATGAGAGCTCCGGCTGCCAAGGGAGTGAAGAATAAGGTAAGCATATCTCCATATTCATCACTTGGCCACAATAAACAGTTATTTTTGTCTCTTTAGTTAGTGGACCTACACTGATAAATCATATAAACTGTCCTTGTTGACCTGGTTCTAATAAAAACAGTTTGCCTGGTTGATTTTATGATCCTCTGTCTTTAGCACCTTGTATATCCCTGATCCAGAATGAGTATACAGCTCAGATGTTTAGATTATTGTCACAAAACTTGTCACAGTTATCTGCATGCTTGCTCAAGGTGTGATTAAAACTACAATAAAAAACAGAAGTTGTAAAAAACAGTTGTACTTTCAGGTAATCGACACTCTAAGTTCAACAATAGTGGCTTTTAAATTTGGACAGTACCGGTCACATTGCACTTTGTACAATCCCTTCCTGCCTCCATTTTAGTGTTTTTGTTTGATGAATGGCCCAGCTGACCAGTAGAAGGTTTGGAAGGTAAGAGGAGCAGAGGCCATGTCCAACAATAAAACAAGTTTCTTTTGCATACTTTACCTATAATTCAGCTGCCTATATCTCTGGATCCAATAGAATTTCCAGTTCCCACTACTTCTATATTTTTGTTTTCTATGAGCTCAGTTTGAAGTGCATGGCTTTTTTTTTAAGGTAAACTTACATTTTACAGAAAAATGTTTAAAGAACAAAGCCTGAGGTTCTCTGTAATATCAGTGTACAGAAATGCATTATTTCCATTTTTTGACCTTGTTTGCTTTTTTATTGTTCAGTTTGAACATGCTTACATGGGAGACTCTAGAGATGGGGAGACGTAAGACACATCGCCAGATAAAACATGCCGTTACCTTCATTCTGTATTACATTCATGTTGGAACCTCTCATTGTTGGAGTTTCCTGGAGAACTTGTCTGTACAAAACATGACCAGATTTGTAGTTTTGCACATTGACTGTCTGAATAATATGAATGTTGAATAGTTTTCTGGGAAGTTCGCTCACATTTGTGGGCTGATTTTTATCACCAATTTCCATGTTGATGCCTGGAGACATTTCGACACTCCACTGGTTTTCAGGTGGTTTAAGGTCACCACGAATAATTGCCAGGGTGTAGATTGTAAAGCTTCTGTGCAGGTATTGTTTGGGTTTTCTAGACAAAAACTGAAAGTTTATTGACTCATATTTGTCCTGAAGATCTGTGGCTGCATTTGTAGCTATTACAAATCAAGAAAGGAAAGTTTATTTGCATTGCAGAACTTTCAGGGGAAACCCCTTCACAATTTTACTGTAACTTCCCATCCCATTATTAACATTTACACAGGGATTGGAAATGAGGGAAAATCTTCAGAATGCCTCCCCATCCAAAAATAAACCAATGTGTAAATAATCTTTGTGGTCCCTCATTTTATACCATTCTTTACTGTGCTTCAGAATGAAGAGGGTTGCAAGAAGCTTAAACAAACGCTGATACTTCTATATGGACATAATGGTCATTAATCATTTTGCAATATGTTTGTTGTATATATTTTATCTGCAAGAAATTAAGCAGCACAGAAGATAATGCTAGTATAGTAAAAATAGTATATTCACACACATATATATATATATATATATATATATATATATATATATTTATATATTATTGCAATTATAAAACATTTTATTCTTCCTATGCATCATGAATCTATTAGGAGTCTTTGGAAAAATGATAAAAAAGCATGCTACTAAAAGCAAGCAAAGGAAAAATGTGATGTAAAAAATATATGCACCCCTTCCGGTCCTTTTTTTTTTTAATTCACTTTTTATTAATGCTGTGCAGTTTTATTCAGCATACCACACACACGATCATGCTGCAATATAAATAATCTATGTGTAAAGGTATGCATTCCCTCCCATGTAGCTGAAAGACACAAATAATTGGAGGACCAGTTACCATGGTAACCGTCACATAAAATGATGTGTAGGTGAATATGAAGGTATAGAGGGATAAAAACATGCACAGTCAGAGTAGAAAATTGATTGGTAAATTAAGTGGCACATGAGGTTTGTTTGAGCTGCTAAAACAAAAAGAGGAGGGAGAAAGAGAGAAAAAAGGAAGGGGGGGTGTTGTGAATGGTAAGTTTGTGGTGGCGGTCGGCTTTGTCTGCTGCAAAACGGAACATTGGACGTTAGAGAGTGGAGCTGGGAGATTCCCCTTGGAGTGCATTGTGAGTCGGTCTTTCTTTGTCTTTTCCATAGAGTTCAGTCTTGTATGGGCACTGCGTGCTGTTATTTAGCTACAGCACTTTCACCTAATAGTTCTCTCTCTGTGCCAAGGACACTGTGGTGCCTTCATAGCTACCAGCGTGCTTTGTAGACATCTCCATTGTAGAGACAAATGTTCTGTAGGAGGTAGGGCAGGCTGGTTTGACTCGTGTTGTCTGGGCCAAAGTCAGACATATTGTTCTTTCTTTACAGCCCATTAGATAAAGGAAGTCCTAACGCTATAAGCCTAATATTGGAAGCCATAGTGTTTAAAAAATGTATTTAAAGTGACCTTTTCAGGTTAAAATATCCTAGAGGGAGGATCCGGTGCTTATACTTACCTCTCCAGCTGCCAGTATCTCGTCTTTTCCTCCTGCAACCTCCATCAGTCTCTTTAACACTACCAGAAATATTGTATGACCATGTCTCCCACTGTATGCTATGGTTCCATCTTCTTAACCTTTCTTGAGCTTTTCGACATGGAGGAACTCTTGAAATACTTTCAGGTATTCAGAGAACCCCTGCTAGAAAGAATATATCCACAGATTACAGTACATTAGTGTGATGGATTGGAAAAATGCCTCTTGCATTGCTGACCAGCAGGAAGAACAACCTCTTACAGATAGCCAAAAAGATCCTTGCCCATTTCTCAAGGAACCCCTAGAACCTAGTTGAGAAACACCAGTATGTTCCCTCCAATCTCAAAATAGGTTTAACTGATGTTTTTTCATTATATGTTCTTTTTGAATATCCCTCGAGGATCCCAGTTTCAGAAACGCTTCTCTAAGGGGTCAGCAAGTGATGAAAGGGGTAACCGGAAACATAGCAAGCAGTGGGGTCTAGGCATCTGACCCATGTGAAAGTGTTGAGTAATGAAAAGACTGATAATGGCTGCAGCGTTGGTATGGTAAAGTAGGTGTCATAGGCACTGGGGAGTTATATTCTTCTTTTACAGGATGTTTGTTGGGTCATCATAAAAATACATATGAAATGAATAGTACGGTTGTTTCTTTGCCATTGCTGTTGAAGATTCTCTATAATGCCTGTATCTACAGAATTGTATGGGGAATTGCATAAAAATGCTTTCAATGGCTATTTTAGGATATGTCCACTCTATTTGTTTTAGTCTTCAAAAAAAAAAAAAAACCTTGAAGGAAATAATCTCATCAGTGTGGGTTTGTGATTTTGTTCATAGACACAGTCAGTTTTTTCAAATTTGCTAAATTTCCAAGCAGTGTTGTCATCCCTGCTTGAGTTTTCCCCTGAACTCCTTAACATAAAGAGGTTCCAATAGGACTCATGGAGGGATGGCAATACTTGTTGGCATTTCAGTGCAACAAAAGGCCAGGTGTTGTCAGCACACAACAGAAAGTTACACAATTTTCTGTATATGTATGAGACCTAGGAAATATTGCATTTTGCCCCAGCATACATTTTATTTATATTTTTCAAAAGTGTATCATGAATGAATGTTTTTCACTGTTTGCACCTTTATCTTATAGTCATCCCATCACATAGGGTTGCCTTTTCAGATCAGTACTTCTCCCGTGTGGGCTGCCGAAGCTGGGGTCAGCTTTGTTTTCTGCACTCACCTTTTGATGAGAAATGCAGATTGTATTCGTCACAGTAAAAATGACTGCGATAGATCGTGTGCATTAGTCAAAAAAAAAAAAACCCTCAGGAAACATTCCATGTGAGCTATTCACTGGCAGGAACTGCTACTTATGTGTAATTCAGAGGAACTCTGTACTTTGTGGAGAGTCTCTGAACTGACTGGTCTTGTATGGTGGGGTTATTCTGCATGTGTCCTTAACAAATATACTATTTACAATGTAAATGTCGTATTCAGACAAAAAGCATTTAGGGGAAAGTATATTAGTTTTTATATTTGTGAAATATAAATGCTTTTAGCTGTAAATAAAAAAAAATCTAATGTAACAATTACCAAGTTTGGAAAGTGTGCAGAGCCTGTTTAGAAAGTCCAGAATGCTGGCAGCCTATGTGAACAAATTATTAGGATAGGTCAACTTTTGTTTGATGTAGTAAGAAAAGCTTGCTCCATCTGCCTGCAATAGATATAACCCTTTCATTTTTTGGATCTCAGTTCTTTGAATCATGGAGGCTCGGAATCACTTGGGGGCATTACTACAACTTCCTGCTTTTAGGAAGTATTTTACAGCACCCTATCGGCCCATCCCACCAGCCATGACCCTCTAGTCCAGTGTTTCCAATGTTCAACCAGGGTTCCTCTTCCAGAGGTTGCAAACTGGTACCTTGAGCCATTAGTAATTTGTGCCTCTCATGTCAGTTACCTCTGACACCAATGACCTTTTTAGCTATTTTTAAGTACCACCATACTAATGTACTGTGAGCTGTAGATATATTAATAATTGCATAGGATCCCTAAGATCTGAAAGTTATTTCAAGGGTTCCCTCTATTTAATGCCTGCTTTATGTAGAGAAGCAAAAGACTTAAAAATTATGTCACTGGTAGAAAAAGGTTTTAATGAGAACAATTTTTTTTAGCATGGAGGAGGAGGAGGAACAATGTAAGTAATTTAAAGTTCAGGTTAACTTTCTTTTTTTAACGCAATTTTTTTAAAAAGTTGACTTGTTGCTTTAAAGCAGAACTAAACCCCTAAATTTACAAATTGTGACTAGACCAGTCCCTTATAGCAGAAGATACACTCAATGTCCCTCCTGCAATAAAAAAATACCATTACATGCCTGATTGCAATTTTTATTGCACTCACCTGACATACTTCAACACGGGCCACCATCTTCGCCCAATCATGTTCCTGGATTCGGGTCTTTCGCCATCTTGATTGGCCATGCCATGATAATATAACATGCCATGCACAGAGAAGTTAATGCAGTCCCAGCAGCCCCGAGAATGCCAGGATATCGCAGCATGACATTCTTTTTCTTTAAGAAGACAGCAATGAGGCAGGTATGTATATTTTATTGCAGAACAGACATCACCTGGCCTTTCTGCAACAATGAACTATAGTTCTGCTTTAAAGTTGATCTGACTTTCATCCATTGAATAAAGTAATTGCTGGTAAAGGAGCTTATTTATTAACGTATAATGTACATCCTAAAGCTTACAGATTCATGACCAAGTTTTTGGACTGCTCAGTTAAAGACATGGCAGACAACTGTTAAGGAAAAAGATGTTTCACAATCAAATGACAGGGTTCAGTTGCCGTGGACCTTTTTAGAGTTCTTGGCCTTAATACAGACTTGAAGGGAGATTGCATTGTCAGAGCAGTGTTCCACATTGAGCAATGGTCTCTTTACAGGAATACATTCGAGAACGTGCTGCAGATGTAATGACTCAGGACAGTATGTACCGATCACTATTGTGTCTGCCGAACTGTCAGGAAGATTCTGTATTTCTCTGACACATCTCTGTTCGTTCTGTGCCTTCTCCAGATGTGTGTGTGTGTGTGTGTGTGAAATTAACACTTTCCTCACAACTTTGCTAGTACTGCATAGCAGCTAATACTTATTTTAAAATTCAGTTTATTTTTTTTAGCTGGGAGATTTTTTTGTTACGTTATATTCAAAATGACACAGCAGGAAGTTAGTAGTAATCTCTCCAAATTTAAAATAAATTACCCTTTTAACCACTGTTATTAGATCTTTTGCCCCCACTGGAAGACCTTTCTTGCCCCTCTCATCTGATTTTGATGACAATGTTCATGAGGACATGAAGGTGAATCTTCCCAACAGGAACACATACAACAATAAGAACCAGGCATGGGATCTAACTATGCTCAGCTTTATCCAAAACAAAAATGTATGTACAACAAACCCTTTTTTTAGGTTTCTAAACAGGCTTCTTTGAAGGAAGAAAATCACAATTATGTGCTTGCATTTTGTAAAATTTGCAGCATATTCAACTTGTGCTGCCAATATTTAGCTCAAAATGGTGAGCTTGTTAAAGGTTTCATCCACTCACATTTGAGTTTGGATGCAAGTCTTGAGATAAGTTAAAACATCTGCACAATGTTGACCATGTGTGTGGCAAGTGTAGACCATATGTGTGCCAATCCAAGTGCAAAAATCAGACAGATATCTTACAGCCATCTGCATTTGGTCCATGATCTACCAGTCTATTTCCAGCTGTAGTTAAATAAACATTGAGGTCCATTTACACACATTCACTGCTAAAGTGCACATGAGTGCAAGGTTTTTCACATTTTGAATAAGTTGCCTAATATACCAGCGGTCGCCAACCCCAAGGTGTCAGAAGAAAGACCCCGCTGAGGGGTGCATTGGCCAGAGCCGTGGACCATGTCCCCCATATGGACACAAGCTGTCCACTCCCATCACAAGCTCAGACCTGCGATGGGAGAGTGGGTGGGTTTTGACATCATGATATCACTATAGGGGAACACATGGCTCCCTGCGCATGTGTGGTCCGAATTCCGTGTATTTTGTGGTCCCTAGGCCTGAAAAGATCGGCGACCGCTGTAATATACCACAGAGGTCCAAAAATCAATGCAGGGAAGATTTCGGGCACATAATATTGCTGAACCTAGGCCTGATCAACTGGAACAACCCTAAATTATAACACTGTCCCCACAGGCCTGTTTTTGGCCTAGTAGTGTGTGTGTACAAATTAACATATATAGCCAATAATTCAAGGAGTGCTGTGAGTTAGCTAAGAAGCCAACAGTAGTAGTTTTTTTCTTGCTTCACTGATAAGACTAGACTAAGCCCATCCAGTAGGGATGTCACTCCAGTGATGGCCTATTTAATTCAGTGGATTGAGCTCTTGGACTCTGTAAACAGACTTTTTGCAGATTTTTTAGTTACTAGGAAGAGCTTCACCTTCTGGCTGAATTGATGAATAAATACCCATGTTTTCCTGACTTTAAAAGAAAAAGTGATCTAAAAATGACTAGATCTTTATGACTTTCTGTGAAATAGGTTCCTTTTTTCTCCCCTGGACAGTATTACACAGATCTGCTGAACGAATGGTCAGAGCTACTATGTTGCTCATGGGGAAAAAAAGTAGCAAAATACTTATTTGTACCTTTTATAGCTCTACCTCTTTTTATGTGTCATACTGATATGTGCTGTCTGCCTCAGACATAGATCCAGACTGTATTTACTGATTCCCATCAGTGGAGCAATTACTCGATGAGCATAGCTTAAATTAGCACAGCAATATCTCATCGCCGCCCTTTCAGCGAGTCTCACGGAGCAGAACGTTCTCTTACTTTCATGGTAAAAGCCTTTAAAATCTGACGTCGTCTTCTTCCGTGTAATCACTCATCTTAATTATTCAGGTACACTTTACTACACAGATTGACCTCTCTAGGTAGAGATTCCAGAGTGCCAACAGGTGCAGGAGAGACATCTCTACCTTTCTTACCGTATCTGACTCCCCCATTGTAGCAAAATTCAACAAATGTCAAATACATAATATTTTTCCTGTTTTGTCTCCTGAAATATTTGTAACACTCCATAGCCAGGGCAGTGAAACTAATGTGTTTTACTGCAGCTATGCAGCTTTGGTTGCCTTCAGTCTTCCTATAGAACAATGATAGAGGACCATCAAAGCTGTAATGTCTTCCTCCGTTGTGAACATCCTGCAAGATGCTTCTCTTCCAGCACCCATGGCTTCAGATTTTTACTGTAGATTTACTCGAAATGCAGTGTTGTATTTTACAGCCTGTAAATATCTTGGGGCAGAGTCTACTAATTGCTATTTGAAAGATTGAAGGGAGATAATACAAAGCGGATTGTAAATTTTGCTGTGGAGAGAGTAGTTAAGAATTACAACATTTGATAGTTTTCTATTCCTGCCAGTGTTGCCAGTAAGTAGTTTTTCCCTTTTCTTGGTGACCACAAAAAATAACAGGCAAACCAAAAACTTACTGTTATCACAATTGCAATTGAGGGTAAATCTGAAATTCAAGCAAATGGCTAAATGCAGTCATTGCATTAGGAAGCTGTTTTACCTTCCAGAAGATTTGTATTTTTGGCCATACAGTTCTGAGATTTACCCAGCTGTTCCGAAAAAACTTTTTTTAATTATATACTGGAGAAGGAATACAGTGGTGTCCTTTCTTTGCCCCAGCGTGATAACTGGACAGAAAAAGAGCAGCAACAAGCAGATTAGGTCACCTTTCCTCTTAATCAGTTCTCTATGAGCATATTGTGTGTCGGTACATTTTCATGCGGCACCTTGTGTGTGTTGCCACTCCCTTCCATAGTCTGAGTAGCATTTTTATTCATAAAAAGGTATATCATTCTTTCTTTTTTTTATCTGAAGGGAAATGCATAAATTTTGGTAGTCCTTGCTTTTACCTACAGTGAATAACATTGGTAAACTAATAGATGGAAGTGGGCCATGAGCCTCCTAGTGACAGACCTTTTAAAAACTGAAGATAAAGTAGAGCTATGGTCTATGGTACTATAAACAGGATTTTGTGTTCAATCTGATTGGTTGATACAGGACGTCCGCCTTGTTTTTCGCTTGCTCTAGTTTCAGAAGTCAGCTGCTTGGGTTGGAGGTTTGGTAAAGTGCTATTTGCTGGGCACCGATAGGACGTTTTGTGTGTCTCTTCCCATCTCCCTTGTCATCTGGCACGGTGAACACAAGGCACCCAGCCAGGAATAACTTTTCACTTGGGCTGACATCAGGAGCCAGCTGCACATCCTATAGGCTGTCTCAGGGAAATAAACAGGTTTTCTCACATCCCCCTTGAGAGCCCAATGTCTCTTCTGTTAACCCTGCAGGTGACTGACACCAACAGTTGTAGACTCCTATTAAGAAAGATCTGTCACTTAGTGAGGGTGAGGATGAACTGACACCTTGTGTTTTTATTTTTTAAAGCCCCACCCTATCTTTTTTTAACATGACCCATCACTGCTCATCACCATGGTAGTTCTAGGCATTAGGGTTATAAAAGAATTGGGTAAAATAGTTAGGAGAACCTGATGTTTTGCTTATGAACTAACAAGAAGATGGCTAAAACTCAACTGATCTTTTACAAAAGTTTTAATGAAAAGTTTAAACAAAACAACACAACAGGTGCAGTCGAAGGCAGTGAAAGTCCCAGAGGAAACCAGTTGATCTTGAAATATCGTAACATCTTTGGGATGTGTCCAGGCCAATGGCCATGAGTAAACTGGTACCAAGAAAATAGATAAGAAAGAGGGGGTAGAAAAAAAGAAACTCAACTGTTTTTACGTTTAATTTTGTGAAATACATTCCAGATGTTAGAACGATTTTTAAAGTCTTAGGCTAAGTTCAGACTAGCAATGAGGTTGCGGTGTATTACCATTGCCTTGGGGGAGATGCTACAAGTAAGTTCCACCTGTAACAGCCCCAAAAAAATAAATGAGGGTAGCAGTGAACAGTATTGAGCTGCCAGCTATCAAATCTGGTTCTGCCACCATGCTGCAAAAGAGGACCCTTGTGCTCTTTCTGGAATTCGTGGTCTTTCTGCAGATGGCTGACCTATGCTCCTTACTGATTGGAGAACTCTAACCTAAGCAGGGAATGTGTTGGACCACTGAGAAAGACTACTGCTTCCAGGCATGGGCAAAACTACTTTTCTACAGCATGCTGACAGGATTATGAACACACTTTAAGACTTTGAACACCTTTTGCATTGGTAATAATTGATCTTAATTAAGCTGAAAGTTAGCTGTAAAGAGGAAAGATTGAAGAAAATAAATTTATTTTTATTTTTTTTCTTTGTCTATGCGCCATTCTTCCCAGCAGCTCTTCAGAACTCTGTTGCCTGTCAAGTTTTATTCTGTTATATCCCAACATCCTAAGGTTGATTGTACATGGGCGTGAAGCCAAGGCAGTTTCATCTCCATTATGTTTGCTGTTTGATGACAGTCTGCAGTGCAGCAAAGCCCTCCTTCACCTCCTAACCTCCTCCTCCTACATATTTACTGTAGTAGGCTGATAACTTGCTGGGATGGCTTCTGTCAAGCCTTTTAGATAGTATTATACATGTAGTTTAATATTTCGGAGCTCATCACACACACATACACACATATTTATTCTGTTTAAAGGTGGCCATGTTCAATTTATTCCACTTGTGCAAATGTTGTACATTAGAGCTTTGTATTATGTTGGTCTAACTTAACTATCCATTTGGGTGTTATTCACTCAGATGAGTCCCTGTTCCATGCACTTGTTGGTAAATACAAATATTTACAATTAGGTTGTATGTGGTCTACAGATGCTTAAAAAGGTGGGAAGGTATTTGTGTATCCCCTATATATACAATGCAGTAATGTCATAAAAAATGTACAGTGCTTTTTATCACAATGGGGATTAAACTTAAACTTCACTTTTAAAAACAATACTTTATGTAGTTTTAAATAGACTGGAAAAGAACTACAGTGTCTCCCAGGCTTTTTTGTATGTGACTCCATTGGCATCATAAAATAAGAAATTTCTGCATCCCACAAAGCATCTTTAATAGAGACGGCAATAAAAACCAGAAGGAGACCCTGACCCTTCCTAATTCTCCCCAAGACTTTTAACAGATCATTCAGGTATAACTCAGTTTCCCGCATGCTTGAAATATTTTAAAGCCAAAGTATACGTTTTAGCATGGTTCATGGGCCGTGTAGTGCAGAGCTTAGCTCTGTATGCAGTGGTGCCACATTCAGAGCCAGCTGCCAGCGCCAATGCACAGGAGATAAATCTTCAGTGGCCATCCAATGGCCAAAGAATATCTCTATGCACTGGAAGTCTGTTGTGGAGTATGTGGTGAAGATAGTGGCTTCCGAGAACGTAGCAATGACAGGGTCCTGGACTTGTCATGCTGAAGGATGGCTGCACACATTTAAGTCTGTTCCACAGCTGGCAATTATGGCTGATGTTGATTATTGCAAAAGCTTACCACCCACCAATGGGTACAGTTCCACTTTAATTTATAGGTAGCCTAAAAACCTTCAGGAAGGTACATAAATCTTATCCTTGGCAGCGTATCTGTGAAATGAAAGGTACTCTTTGAGGTGCCTTACGTTTGATGAGTCTTAGGCATGTGGCCTCCATGTATGTCTTCTCCTGTTCTTGTAAAGACGGATTTCCATCCCTCTCTCTAACTAGGTTTATCTGCCCTAACAGGATATGTTCTTCCTTGCTTTTTTTTCTACCAAACTTATAATTTTATCTCCTACTGATGTTCTTTTGGCTGGTAAAAAACAGATGACGGCACAAAGTAGCTATCAGGGTGTATGCATAATTGTATACATTATGTGTCATGTTCCATGCAGTAACGGGTGCAGTTACATAACTGTTCTGTAGCTGGTCCTTATGGTAAGTGTGGGCTCTGCCTATGTAGGGTTAGGGAAGTTGCAGCAATTAGAATAATGGGGAAGCAGTGAAAAGTGCTATAATTTAGGGAAAGTGCTGCACATTTTTAGAATTTTATATGGAGCATTTTAGGTAATTATATAAAACTTTATTTTTTCCATTAGTATTGAGTTCTCAGATGAAAGAAACTCAGTTGTGAAAAATAAAAATTGAATACCTTGCAGAAGAATTGAACGTTCATCTAAAGGCTCCTGGATGATGGCCATAACAAGTACTAAATCCAGTGATGCAGAATCAAAAAAACTTCATTTGCCTTCCATTAACTGAGTCATATCCTCCTTAATTTGTGTCTCACATGCTCCTCTTCCCAGGCACTGCAGATTACAATGGGAAGGGTCCAGAAACAGTGTCTGATAGCCATGTCCCTTCCAACATTTTGTGTGCAAAGCAGCCTGTATAAGAAAGGCAATACTGCTTTGAGTTTAGGTGAAGTACAACTTCATTTACAAGGAGCTGGATTAGTTGGAGTTCACTGCCATGGTCAACCAGGATTTGTGGGTCTTTTAAAGGGGACTCCCTGCCAGCACCTTTTATCTTAAACTCCTTTGGAAAAAAAAAGCTGGTGGCTTAATATTAACGTCCGACAACTTCTGGGATGTTTCATACCTCATTGTTTTCTGTGCTTGGCATTTGTGTCACTACAGGACAGGGTAGGAAGGAAAATGCAGATGGATCCACACCAAAGGTGGAAGTGTCAGACCACTGTGTAAAGTTTTCCTCAGCACATCTTAAAGATTCTCAATGGGGTTATAGTCTACGGTGGTCAATGCATGTGTGAAAATGCCCTTACCCCCCTCTTTCAAAACTCAATGAATCTTGTGATTGGCATTTTGGAATATGTCAGTGTCATCAAGGTGATCTACTTTTTGTGCACATAAAGTTCTGAACCCAAACCTGACCACTTGAAGCAACCCCAGATCATAAACCTCCCCCACAAAGGCTTGTAAATTTTTTTTTTTGTCCAGGCGTTGTATAAGTATTTTTTCTAACATTTTGACATTTTCAGGAAATAAGAGATAGAATGCAATTTCCTCATCCTTTTATTCTAGCCCTGCTTTCTTAAATTCTGGATCTTATATAAAAATAATGTACTTTTAATTCTGCACTTGTTCCTCCATGTAATGTTTAATTTCTCTGCAGTCACCATAGTACAAGCCCTGAGATTTTCATGAAAGGTCCATTAGCCCGCTGAGTCTAGCTGTATGCATACAGCGTATCCAATTAATTTGGCTTAAATATAGAATATCCATTACAATCCTCAGTTTGCTTTGTCACCATGTGAAGGCTTGATTAAAGGGTACTGTCAGCTTGTGTTACAGTGAATGGGGTTTAGGCAGTTGAGAATATTGTACAGTTAATAAAGTTATTTATATAAGAGCAATATACTGTGGACTTTTTAGTTTTTTCTTTTTAAACCGACGTTGGTTTTTCCAATTCTCCGCCTCTTTAGTCTGGTAATGTCTACTCTATTCATCTAGCCATCTATTCAAAACTGAAATGTTACTTTGCAATAAGCTTTAGTATGTAAGTTCCATGTTTTTAAACACTTGTGTTCTTTTTTTTGTTGCAGACTAGAGATGACTTCTTGGGTCAAGTTGATGTGCCTCTAAACCACCTACCTGTAAGTGGCATTTTATTATCCTGGCATGGACTTTAAAGCAGAACTGGAGTTATTGTGGCCCCTGGAGCTTTTGTTAAAATGTACATACAGCATACATTCTCATTATGGCACACTGATCTGATCCATTTCTGCTGTTGCTATCTTTTCACAATCCAGTTTCGTTGGTCTTCAATTTTAGGCCAGTGTTTAAAATGATATAACTCGAACTTGTGCACAGTTGTTTTGTCTTGCCACCCAGCTCCTATTCTATGCTGAGATGACCATGTGCCAAAAAATAAATAAATATGACAATTATGGACATAAATATTGGCACCCTTGCATTTATGTCAGAAAATCCACCCAAAAAATTGTTGCAATTACAAATTCTTTGGTGTTGCCATACTCGTTTTGTTTCTTGGCACTTGAAGTACACAAAAAAAGCAGTGAAAGAAAAAATCTGAGACATTCCACAATGATTGGCACTTTATCAGAATTGTAATATATAATCGTATTTCAAGCATATGATGCTCGTTTAATTTGTAATTTAACTCACCTTTAGTAATTAACAGATGCTGGCAATATGGAAATTCCTACGTGCAACCAGTTAAAATGGAGAAATGTTGACTCTTGTTTTTGATTGTCTGTGTGAAACACACTAAGCGTGGAGAAAAGAAAGAAAATAATTGTCCGAGGATTTGAGAACCAATATTATAGAAAAGCATGGACAATCCCAAGGCTATAAGTCCATCTCTAGAAATCTTAATGTTCCTGTGTCCACTGTGTTCAACATTGGAGAGAAGTTTACAGCCCATGGCACTGTAGCTAATCTCTCTGGAAGTGGACGAAAGAGAAAGATTGATGATATGTTACAATGAAGAATTGTTCGAATAATGGAACCTCAACCCACTTTCAAACAAATTCAAGCTGAGCTGCAGGCACTGGGTACAACAGGTTTATCAGCTTGCACTATCCATTACCATCTGAATGAAAGGGACACTATGGCAGGAGACCCAGGAGGACCCCACTACTGACACAGAAACATAAACAAGCCAGATTAAAGTTTGCTGAAACTCACCTGTGAAAACCGCAATACTTCTGGGAGACTGTCCTCTGGACAGATGAGACAAAAATACAGCTTTTCGGTAACGCACATCATTTAATTGTTTACAGAAAACAAAAGAAAACTCTCAATAAAAAGAACATGGTCCCTGCAGTGGTGGGGTTTGCGTTGCTGCTTCAGGCACTGGTAGTCTGGACTGTTTGCAAGGTATTATAAAATCTGAAGACTACTGAAGAATTCTGGGGCTCAATGTGTAGGGCCCAGTGTCAAACTGTGTCTCAGCCAGAGATAATGGGTCTTACAGCAGGACAATGACCCAAAGCATATGTCAAAAAGCACCCAGAAATAGTTTAAGACAAAGCGCTGGAGAGGTCTGAAGTGGCCAGCAATGAGTCCAGAACTAAATCCCATAGAGCACCTGTGGATAGTTGAAAAAACAGCAGTTGGTAGAAAGAACCCTTCAAATCTGAGAGACCTGGAGCAGCTGGCAAAAGAAAGGGTGGTCCAAAATTCTAGCAGGAGGATGTAAAAGACTCATTGTTACAGAAAGCTACATTAATAGCTACATTAATTGTTACATAAAGAGTGTGCTACCAAGTATTAGGTTGAGGGTGCCAATAATTTTGTCCAGACCAGGGGTCAGCAACCTTTACTATAAAAAGAGACATTTTGCCTCCTCTTCCACTAAAGAAAAATAGTCTGGAACCGCAAAACATAACACAGTTTATAAACTTTTAAAAGTAAAAAAATTTTTTTAATTTTACAACAAGTGTGCATGTGTGGGCCTACTTTGAAATAAATTAAACACTGAACTATGCCCCTAGAAGCCTCCAGCTTCTAACGTATCATCCTGTTACATTAGAAGCTGGAGGCTTCTAACGTAACAGGGTAGATTATTTTGATGGGCAGAGTTCTTTATGTTCTGATGATAGCCTAACAATTAAATTTTAGGGGGTGTTAGTCACAGGTGTCCCCCACTTGCACCTACATTTTTGGTTTTGTACATCTCCCCATTCCAGAGGAATTGGGGTTCAAAGGAGGGGGATGTCGATGTACACGCCCCGTGGTAGATTTATTTCACTGGTAGATTTTTTTCATTAGAACACCGGATAGGGAATCCCCCTCCTCCGCAGTGTCTTGGGAGGAAGGGGATCCCCCATCAGAGATCTCCCCGCGGCAGCCGAAGGGAGCCACAACAAGGAGGCTGAAGAGCCGCATGCGGCTCCGGAGCCGCAGGTTGCAGACCCCTGGTCCAGACCATTTTTAAGGTTTTGTGTGGAATGTCTCAGATTTTTTTCTCTCTGCTTTTCTCTGTTCTTCTATTGCAAACAAAAGAAAAAAAAGGCAATACCCGAACATTTGTAATTACAACAATTTTCTGGGAGAAGAGGTGCATTTTCAGACACAAATGCAATATTGCAAGAGTGACAATATCTCTGGCAATGACTGTATATTAGCAGGTCAGGAAAAAAAAGGTTTAATGGCATTCCAACTATAAGCTACGAACATTTGAAACATTAGGTATAGTTATACTTACTACCCTACAGTACTTCTACACTATCAGGATGTATTAGCAGACAGCTTTGGGCTGTAATAGGAGCAATCGCTTCTACATGTTCTGTTAGGTGCCTACCCCTCAGCACCATGCTCATATGAAAGTAAATGTGGGTTGCCCTGGTGAAAACCACTATTGCACAAATATATTGTCTATGTGCAGCCATTTATGGGAGCACTAGGGCCATCATTCACTGTTAAATGTATATTGATGATATGTAATACCTTTTTAAATGGTCATTTGCTGACAGTTTTGGATTTTGAAATTAGTGCTGTCTGTGACCCTGTTGTACAGAGTGTTCTCTCAATATGCCCTACTGACCATTTTTTGTGGAAACTGAAAATTAGGGAAAACACAAAAATTCAAATTGTTACAAGTATAGGAAAAGAGGGTGTGATTGTCAATAGGGATACTCAGGTGACTACTGTAACTTTATAGAGAGAGATTTTCTATAATTTCCTTTTGTGTTTGTCCAGTTGTGGGCACAGGAAACACAGTTCATATTCTATACAAAATGGGAAAGAAAAGTTTAGAATAAAGGCAGAGTTTGCTTCTTAATGTCAGGGTTGCTGCCCCCAATGGCTGGTGGGGGTGAAGGAACAGAGATCTACAAAGAATGAAGCAGAGAGATCCTTGCACTACAGTTCCCCAGGTGCAACTTACTTTTCATCAATGAGGACATTGACTTAGAAATGTAGCGACATTTCCAAATCTCTCAAAACTAGCAGGCAGTGCCTACGATGCACTCACACCACAGATATGTCATACAAGTGCACAGGAATTACATGGATAATTTTACACTTGACATTTCTAGATAATTCCTATAAGAGTCACATGATAGTTTTCCTCCTGTTTCTAACATTTGTTTTCCCCCCATTCATTGTACAGCAGCAGTATGGCTGCAGTAGGTGGTCTTGTAAAGGGCCTTTTTGGTTAGCCATGAGCTTCTTGATCCCACATCTGATACCTTACATTAAGGCCCTGATTTATTAGGGCTCTCCAAGGCTGGAGATGATACACTTTCATCTGTGATCCAGCAAACCTGGAATGGATTTCTATTTGATACCAAAAGTTTTCAATCCTAGACCAGATACATTCCAGTTTTTTTTTTGGATCACCCAGGTTTACTGATGAGTGTGACATGTATCCTGTCCAATCTTGGAGAGCTTTTATAAATCAGGCCCTAAGGGTTTGGAAATTGAGCTGCTTAAAGCTACATGGCTGCTGTCAAATGACTAGCCAGACAGTGACCAAGGACTGGCAATCATCCACTGGTGGTCATTCGCTCGCTCTGTTACTATAATCAGAGTACAACCATGGAGGGCAGAGAGTAGGGCTGCTTGTTGTAATGTCTGCAGTCAGATCAAGTTCTTTGATAGCAAAGCCTGTAAAATAATGCACTTCCTGTGAGAACAATGCCTACACCTTGTCAAAGTTAAATCCCTAGAGAGAATAATGGTGTTAAAAATTAACTTTGCTTACAGACTGAAGATCCCACAATGGAGAGACCGTACACATTCAAAGACTTCTTACTCCGACCAAGAAGGTGAGTTTTCCTTTCTGTCTGCTTATAAGGTATGGGACATTGCTTTAATTTTTCTCATATGTGACATTTCTGGTGCCTGTATTGGCCTCAGGGTGTTCTTGTTCATACTAGGTAGATTGTATCAAGCAGAAGTCTTGTATTTTTATAACTTTTCAGCAGTAAACACTCAGTACAGTTTACTTTTTACAGAGCTGCTGTTTTCCTTCACTGTGCGGCATGTCTCTGATATTTCTTTTCTTTCCTTTTGCCTGATAAAACCAAACTTTTTTTTTTCGTTTGGTAACCCACCTTTGATTCTGTAAATAATCTGAAGACAATTGTGTTCACCAGAGCCCTGTCTGGTATGCATGCCATGTGACTCAGCCTTGTCTAATTCAAAGTTTATTTATTAAGTCCAGTTTGACGTTTCACTGTTGCTTTCACTGTGAGCTTTTTAATATGCATATATGGCCCTTTGCTTTTGGAATAAACATGAAAGGGTTAAAGCTAACCTGTATATCTGCGACTCTCTCTTGCTATTGGTCCTGGTGCCTATTATCTCGGGTAACAGCTTTGAGCTGTCACAAACACAAAAAAGTGAGCAAAATTCTTCCTCTTACTTTCTGCTGGTATTCTGGGGACAGAAAGTAAAGAGAAATGTTTCTAACTGGATACAGATGGCAGCAAAAGAACTGACAGCAATTTATACCAATATAATATATAACCACCCTAGTCTATAATAAATTAATAAAAATAATAAAGTTTGTACTTCACTGAAAATAAAAATATTTTTATCTAATTTCATAGCTTGTCAGATCACAAGCTATACCAAGGACAGGAGCACAAAATGAAAAACAAAGGATACACAAATTCAAAGAATAAGTCATTTATATCCTAAACTGAACCTTGTACTTTAGACAAGGTCTGCATATTCAATGTGACTTCCCTTCCCCCTCCTAAACCAAGCAAAAAAATAGAAAAAATTATTTGGTGGGTGGGTAGTTAGATTCTATACTGCTCTTTCATTGATGTCATCAAGATCGCTAGTAAATAAGTGCATAAACTCTCATTAGGAGACACTGCAGCATAGGCAGTGAAATTTGGGCTATATAGCATTGGCTCACTTTCTTTTCCTCGGACCAGATCCCTTCCAGGTTTGCTGGATCACCCAGGTTCGCCCATGATAGACTATCTTCTCCAGTCTTGGAGAGCTTTAATAAATTAGTCCCATTGTGTCAAGAGAAACCCAATACAAATAGGGTGTATGGCAACCTCTGAACTGTCATCCAGAATTTACCATTGAGGTGTATGGGAATCTGCAGACCAGTGTGCGTTGTGCATTTCAAACACAAATATAACTCTGGTATACAAAGTCCCTGTAAAGTCCCAAGTATACAAAGTTCCTGTACACTAGCCTGAAATATTTCCTCTCTTCGCTTTACTGAAAGTTCCCTTGAACCAAATTGGTTGGTTCATACTAAAGAGAATACACTTTGTACATAGATTATTGATTTTAGCTTTACAGTTTCTCTGCAGTTATAATGATCTATTTTGCTAATAATGTTACCAAAGTGAAAAATGTAGCCCTAAAAATATAGAGAAGTAGGCACATAAAAATGTGAAAGACACTGAAAATGATTTCAGATAAAAGCTGAAATAACGCATAATATGTGTATAGGAAAATAAATTCTTGGATATTGCCAATGTTTATATTCCACCAGTTTAACAGATCAGATACCAGGTTTTATTATTCAACTTATATATGTTAAACCTTCTGCGATTTTATTTCCAGCCATAAGTCTCGGGTGAAGGGTTTCCTGAGATTAAAGATGGCGTACTTGCCAAAGAATGGTGGACAAGAAGAAGAAACCAACGAGCAGAGAGAAGAAGCAGAGGTAAGAAAGTGTGAAGGGTACAGCATTTTATATTATTTTCTTTATTTAAAGTGCATCTACACACCAATAGCCGCATTTACTATATTGCAATTTACAAGTCCTTATATGTGGTAGCTGCACTTGTTTTCTTTTTCAGTATTCTTTCCCCATAAATTTCACCTGGTAATTGTGCCAGTAGCACACTTCTTGTTCCTGGCTGACTAAGGTTATTTACACACGTGCAGTAATTGTAGTTGGAAAGTATCTTTCATGATCCTTTCCAATAACTGCATGATGCATGAACGAGTGCTGTACATGGAGAGAGGAGGGGGAGAATGACGGTGCGGCACCCCGCTGCGCTGTCTTCTCCTTCACTTGCAGTACGATCGTTTCTTCGTTCATCATCCAGCGTCCGTGGACCTGCCATTACGACTGTTCGTTCGGACGATGGACGACGAAAGCTGTACACACGCAAGATTCTCGTCCAATATTGTCTAGGAATTATTGCACCTGTGTACCTAGCCTAAGTCTACCCTGTATCTATGGATAGAGCTATAGTTATCACACATAATAATCAACTTTGTTACATTTTTGTGTTTGGGTTTAGATACACCCAAACCTATAATTTATCAGCAAGCTGGAATATACTTTTGTTTTGACCATAATTCATTCAAAATAAAAAGTTTATCTGGTTTTAACATGGACAAGGATAGAATGGATGTATTGGTATATTTTGATAGAAAAGACACATATCATAAAGTCACCCAAATTCATATTGTGTGTACAAACAATTCATTGGATACTGTTAGGTTTCTGAATTGAATTGAAATCACTTTCTATTCAAGAAAAATTATGAGAAGAACAGAATATGGTAAAAAGTTGTTAAATGTTTTGGACTCGGGATCAATCAATTACTAATTTTCTGACTGGATCAGTCAGTTAAGCGCCATCTTGGTAGCGGGTCCGCCCATGTGTTAGAGGTCTTTATGCTGACTTGCCCTCTCATCTCCTACTGTTGCCCCATTGCTTTGTAGTGTGCATAAAATGTTCAAAGAACTGACCATCACATCTGTATACGCTTGTTGGATATCCGATTCCAAAAAACATTTGAATTATTATGGAGTATGTAGCTCTAACAATCTTCACTCTTCTGGGAAGGCTTTGCAGAATGCTTTGGAGTGTGTTGGTGGAAATCTCTACCCGCTCAGCCATAAGAGCATTTGTGAAGTTGGGCACTGATATTTACTGTGAATGCCTGGCTTGTATTTGGCATTCCAACGCATCCCAATGTTGTTCAGTAGGGTTGAGATCAGGGCTATGTGCACACCTCTTCATTTCCCCCACACCAAATTCATCAAACCATGGCTATGTAGGGCTGATTTTGTGCACCTCAATTAGTGTGTAGGTGTGTACACATATCCTTAGCCATTAGGTTAGATGTAATATTATGGTGTACACAAACATTTGATTTTTTCCTGTATATATTTCACTTTGTGAGGATTGTTAATATTTTTTCAATGACTCTATCACTTCTAAAATTGCAGATAAGAAAGTGCACAAAAAATGAATAAATGCCTAACTGCACTGTTTTTCCTTCGCAAAAATTACATTTTATTACCTTATAATGTACCTGTCAACTTGCTAAAAAATTTGAGTAATAAATTCTATAGTATAGTCTCCTGTTTTCTTGAACATCATTAGCCCTCTATTCTTCTAGGAGTGTCTAATTACTGTCTGTGCTGGCCAAGCTCTTCAGCCCCTCCCTTTACCCCCTCCCCACATAAATTGTTTTGCTTCTTTCAGTAGGGCACAATGTGCAGTATTGTGAAATGTAATTTCTGAGTCCGCTGAAATCTTAGGCAAAATGCCTGCACCCAGCAGCAGTCTTAAAGTGGATTTATAGTCCTACTATACAAAATAAAGTTGGTGGTTATTGCAGAAATGGACAGGAGATGCCCCTTCTGCAATAACATATCTTACCTTTCCTGATATCGCCGGTAATATGCGAAAAAGCTGAGCTGTGCATGCTTAGCACCAGCTTTGATTGCCAGGAAAATCTGCCAATCCTGGCTTCCCCTGCATGTGCCAGAGATGGATACGTCACCCCACCATGGCCAATAAAGATGGCTAAAGATCATCATTGGGCAGAAGAAGAAAGGCACTTTGTTTGGGAACACCGGTAGGTAAGTGGTATTGTGACTTTAAATCCACATTAAGACATTTGAATGTCTATATAAGAAAGGCTTTTACAACTAAATTTTTGCATTGAATAATTAAATGTTAACATAATCATTTGGGGAGATTTTTGTTGAAATAAATGGTCCAGTAACAGGGTCTCTTTAAACTAAGCAATTTTTGTGCAGATGCAGGTTTATTTTCAACTACCCGAGAGTCATAATTTGTTAAATGTCTCTGGTCTTTATCGGTCTCTGGACTCTTTCTAAACACTAAGATTAATCTAGTGATGTTAGTTCCTACAGCTGCTGAGCAGTCCCAGTGTATGCATATCACTGAAAGAAAACAGGCATAAAATCAACCAACATTGCCCTTGTTTTAAACACTTGAATGATTTGATCTAGGAAGGAAAACATCATAAAATAATAATTGTAAAAGCTTGTTTGCCATTTCAGAGATGACAATGGGAGGTTCAGGTCCCTCTAATCTGTATTTATTCCGGAGACCGAAAACTCATAATACAGGTTGGACTGGAAGTTGGGGAAACACACAGGGAGGAATTTTAATGGAAGATGTTTTGAAATTTAGTTCTAAATCTATCTACAGTCATATTATGATGGTTCAGTCAGATGACCTCCTCTTGTGTACTGTATATGAGGTCCGTGACTCAGCTATCCAATCACCCATTGTCAGAGGGAATGAATAATATAACTTTTGTTACATTGTCCAAGGTGCTTCCTCTGGCTCCCTGCCCCACTGTGTGTGAGCTGCACATCTGGATCAGGCAAACCACCTATCAACGTGTTAGGTGCAGGTAATTTGGCAAATATCACTTTGCCACCCGTTGATTTTGCCAAGGAGTTACATCTGCATTTTTCTTATTATTAATATTTATTTAGTCCATGTAAACTGGAGGACAGCTTAAGGTTAAAAAAACATTAGTAATATTTATCTGGTTCATGATTTGGCTTTTGGGTCTGTAAGTGGCTTTTCTTGATAAATATATTGCTTTCTAATCCTCCCCTTGTTCTCCAGCAGGCTTGGAATGCTGTAGATTCCAATGACTCTTCCTCTTCACACCAGCAAGAAATGCCAGTCCCTCCCTTACCCCCAGGATGGGAGGAAAAAGTTGACAATCTTGGGCGTACATACTACGTGAATCACAATAACAGGACCACCCAGTGGCACCGGCCAAGCCTAATGTATGTATAATGAATGTATTAGCTTTGTCTTATGTAACTTTTACCCATTTATACCATCGTTAGACTTTTTTCATTAATGTGAAAAAACCTTTACACATTTACTGTGCAGTGCTAATTAGTCATGGTGGTGCCACTAGTAAAACTGATGGTCAAATGCTTCAAACTGTTTTTCTATTAAAAGTCAGCTGCAATGTGATATAAATGGCCTTTCGTTGAGCAATTGTATCCTCGCAGTTCTTGGATTCTCTGATCGGTAAACACACTAGTGGCATTACTCCTAGAAGTCATTGCTATAGGATAGAAGGGGTTTTTGCAATTAAAAGACAAGGATGAAAACCCCTATTAGCACACATACCTCATTCTCAGCAGGACTTAATAACACAGATTTGTTCATAAATACTAAGATCAAAATGTAAAAAAAAATGGTGGGTAAATATGAAACACTGTATATAACTAATACCTGCTTTCCAATATATAGTCAGCAGATGAAGCCCATCGCTCCTTTTAACATTTGTTTTCCTACCTCCTGTTGAGGTGTTTTCCTACCTCCTTGTTGCTTATAAAGCTCAATAACTCAAGCTAATATTTATTTATACACAAAGGTCAAAATCAGAGCAGAATCTCCTCTTCCTTGTTGTCTTTTTAAAAGAAAGAAAGAGAGACATCTGTTCTTATTAAAAAAACAGTAGTTCAATTGGAACTTGCTGTCATCTATTTATTGTTTATATCTTAAACAAAGACTGTGTGTATTTATGTGTAAACATAAAATATTTATATATTCTATACATTTTAAAATCCAGACAAACAGGTACACACACAGTTGAAATAAACTTATGTGAACTCATCTGCCAAAGGATTTGTAATTCTGTCCATCCACTTTGGTGATTCATACCCCCTTTCTATATAGTACATCCAAGAGGGTGATATTACTTTCTCTGTTAACATTAAGGATTTCAGAGGTGTCACCTACCCACCCAAGGTGTGCAGGTTGCACAGCAGAGGAGCATTAACACACTAATAGTTCATTACCTATCTCCTCCTGTCAGCACATGTACATGCACCATAGCCTGATTGGCTCATTTTGCTGCTCCTCTCTCTCCCAGTTTATGGGTTGCTGTGCAGTGGATGAAAAAAGGTTGACATAAAGACATATATAGGTACTTATACTATTTATGTTTTTAATATGAAACACTTTAATGGAATACCTAGTCGCAAGTAGAGTTTTCATTCATGCCCAGTGTTCAGCTTTAACGTGAATTTTTCATAGGATCAGCATTACAACCCTGACCTATTTCCACTGTTTGCAGGTGTTACAAACAAGCAGTCTGGTGAAGTGCAGATGTAAACAGTAAAATGTGTCAACTCTCACATAATGCATTACAATAGGTCTGCACCATCCTGGCTGTCAGAACACTTATGTGAATAAGGGGGGAATTTATTCTTTAAAAAGGAATCATTATACCTGTGCATAAGGTTAAAATATGTAAAGTTATGACTCCCATGAGAGCCCATTTCATTGTGTGTTACAAGCTAAATATTTACCACCCCAGGCTTCAAGTCATTTTCATTCTTTTGAACAGCATGTAGTCCCAGCAGTAGAACTGCACATTATTAAGTTTTCCTAACTCTTTCTCTGCCGATCATTACCTCCAATTTTCCACTGGACATTTTAGCTGGACATTTTCAAAGACTCTGACTTTCCTTTTTGTTGGGTTTGAATAGAGTAAGGGAATACTGAAATTTTCAGTAATAAAAATTACAAAATAGAGAAAAAGTACAGAATTTAATCAATAATAACAAAAGAGACAAACAAAACTTAACAACAAAGTGATATAACAACAACATTAAGATGCACAATCATGAAATACCAGAACCAAATCCAAAAAATACTAAAAGATTCTGCAGCCTGTCTGAATGTAATTTCCCCCTCCCCCCCCCCACATCCCACATCCCACATCCCACATCCTATATCTTATATAGAGGTTGACCCACCAATAATGAGAATGGAACATGTGAAGCTTTTCAATTGGTGGTTCTAAATATCTGAGAAATAGATATTCTATTTAATAAATTGCGTGGCATGTTTATCATCAATAGGTTTCACAAAGTATTTCTCTTGGTCTTTAATAACAATGTTCAGATTTGGTGGAAGATGGTTCAGCCAAGCATGTAAAGAAGTGACTTTTGTTGCTGTCTGTGTCCCTGGTGGGTGGATTTACCTTCTCCATTAGTCCAGGGACCATTGTCAACCACCTACAAAGTAATGGAAAGTCTAACATTTTACAAATCATATTAGCAAGAAAACTTTCCGTTGGAAACACCTGTGATGGTGACAACCTGCTCCTTACTTGTGAGAGTCTTCCTACAAGACTGAGATTGACAAGAAATATCCATAGTGAAACACAAGACTGCAAACCCTGGCAGGTGCTTTACCAATTCCTGGTTTGGGATTTAGTTTTAGATTTTTGCAATGCCATATTTATACAAATAAAATGTATTTGGAGAATGGGCAATGTGCATGGTATACAAAAAAGTCATAAATTATGAATGGATTTCCTGTTCAACTGCTACTGGCCATACATTGAATCTCCAAACAGTCACAGTATAAACTGTGTAAATTTAGATTTTACTTATAAACAGTTGATTACGTATTCTAAAGAAGATTGAACAGAAATATGGTGTGAATGGTCAGCTTTAGGTCATCACAGACTCTGAGGACCATTAATTTGTGTTTTCCATGCGTAAATAATCTTTTTGTTTTTGCTCCAAGAACTTGATTAGATTTCTAAGGTTCTACTGTCTTTTCTTGACAATTTCCAGAGATGTTGCATCTGAATCAGATAGCAATATCAGGCACATACAGCAAGAGGCCCACCGAGTATTCAGATCGAGGAGGCACATCAGTGAAGACCTAGAGCCTGACCATTTGGATAGTGGAGATATACCTGAGGTGAGCGGAGTAATATATTTGGCTATTGTTTAATTACATCATCTGCAGAATCTGCTTTGGTCTGAACTCTGTACAGTGTAACTATGAAACAAGACTTACCCAGGGTCCAGTGTTTCTATGATCTGGCAGGTCTTCAAGCATTATTCAGCATCCAGGTATCAAGGTTTAATCAGCTAATGACTTATTGCTAGGCTGAACAGAAAAACAGTCTAAAAAGATAGAAGGGAGCATGCATGGGCTCATGTTATATTTTCAATCAGGCCACTGACTGATCAGGCCAAAGTTAGGAGGCAAAACACTTGCCGGATAACATGTGCCAGTCTCTCGCCAGGATGGTTGATGGTAAGTGCAGATGGTAGGTGCAGAGACTGAAAACTCCCTTCCAAAGTCAATAGAGGACATGCACTGGTTATGTATTGTTACTAGGCCTGGCAATACTGTGGCAACACTGTGCTTCACCAGCCTATAATCCCACTGTAGTAGCAAGCAAGGCAATAAGTGTTGTCATTCTTGTAGGGATGTAAGGGTGGAAAATTGGCATCTAATTTTTTTGTGTATAAATGTATTTACTTAAACTTTACTAATGTCAGTGCTAGCTTTTTTGTCATATAGGCAAAGCTTAGCATCACCCTTCATAAATACCGTAAAACATTAATATTTAAAAAAAGGAAAGTCCGAAAAATCCATACCTGCCTTTTTACAGTTTTGTATTATGTCTACAAACAAATAAATTTATTTGTTTTCTGGTGTATTTTCTCATATGCCATTTGTTGTTAACAAATTCCCTTGGACTTCTGTTAGTGGAATTTAGGTCATTTCAGGGACACATTGGTAGGCTTGTCATTGGCCCTGTTGTTCACTAGGGAGACTGTGTTTTGATCTGCACACCAACGTATCAAGTACCAAACTGGCATGTATGAAATCCATTTAGAGACTCCGAGTCCTGGCTGATTCCTTGTTTACAGCCTGCAATATCACTTGGAGGTTATTACAGAGCAGGGCAGCGGACACGACAGCGCACAGCTCGCTAACATGCTCAGTCTCTTGAATACAAAACACCTCCTCTGCCTTTGTAATACACAGAGGGGTGTGCAGGGAACCTGGTGGTGGGGGTAGCGCAGGAACTACAATGACAATTAACAGGTTACCTTCTTTATCTAGTTCACCAAAGATAATCCCACAAATATACAAAACACTGCTTGCCAGGTTATCAGAAACTATCCTTATCCAGTACTTTGCTCAATATTTGCAAGTATTGTGACTAAAATACTAAATTAGGCTCATCCTACCTGTAGCAGACAAGAGCACATAGATGATTTTACCAAAATTCTTTTGAATATCAGAGGATTGTCATGTATATGGGTATACTACTCTTGTCGATTAATGTCTTTCCTGGTAGCCTTTCCTAATGTTTTTAACATGGGGTAACCCTTAAAAACCACTTATGTCTTTAGAAAACCCCTACCACCCCTGCTATAACTACTATATCCAGTACTCTTTATTTATTGGTGTAGTGCTCAATAAGAAGAATGCCTTTTACAGTGCTGACCATTGTGTCACCATTACAGATAGCTAAAAAGATTATTGGTGTCGCTGGGAGTACCCAAAAATTGCTCATTGCTCAACCCGGAACCCTGATTAAGAAACACTGGCATCAATATTAACATGGGGCTCTTAGGAGTCCAGCCTTTTTTATTTGGCCCATTGGGAAAGGGAGAGATTGTACAAACCTGCTGCCAGGTTATTTTGGAAAAAAGTATATTAATTAATCAAGAATAGTAACCTGTACAGTTCTAGCTACCTGCAATGTCTGTAGGCACTTACATAATTTAGATCTATAAGGTGCAAAAAAAAGAAGAAGCAATGTGCAGGCACATCATGGCCATTTTTGAATTTTATTGAAGTATTACCAACCACAATATGACTGTGCCTTTGCACTGGGTGTCTTGGTAGAAATCCAAAAATCCACTGCTTCTCTGTAAGTTTTTTTAAATTGTAAAATATAGCAACTATAGACTCCTGGGGTTTTCACAGCATCTGAAACACTTTAATAGACATGCATTGCCCTGTAAGAGCTTTGACACTTCCTGTAACTTGAACATCCTAGTTAACTCATTTATATCCACAGAAAGGACAACTACAAGTTCTGATGGTTGTTTAAGAAATACGAGGTGGTGCTTCTTTGTCATGTGCTTTACTGAGTTGCTGTCAATCATCTTACCACTTAGACAAGGAAGCACACATACTAAATCTATCATGTTGCAGAAAAGCTAATTTGCATATTATTAGCCCTTCCAGTGCCAGGAAAGCCACTAGTATTAGTATACAATTATGTTTAGAGGTTTTAACACATCTCTGTCATTGCTGGGGACCAGACTTAAGTGGTGCAGGTGATGACATCATAGTATGTATGTGCCCATGTTTTCTGACCAGCCAAGCAGTCTCTTCAGTGGAGCGAGCCAAGGAATGCCATTAAGCAGCGCATTGCAACGATGCCTTCATAGGGGAGACAGGGCAAGTGGGGAACGTCTCGCCCTTTGAAGATAAATGTGTCCAACGGCAGAGATTGGCATTCAAGCCGTTTAATCCCTCAAAATGTTAAAACACAAGTAACCGCGGGCTACATATAAATAGGCCAACTAGCAAAGTAGCTGACACCTTCGAGTGGGCTGATGTCACTTAAACTATAAAACTCCACCGTCATGCTTTTGGGGGGCTCTGTAGCTAAAAGCACTTGCTGCCTAACAATGACACAGTGAGACACATTATAAAGCTTAATTTAGAATTCTAGTGTTGTCTCCTTGTGACCTTGGACACGTTAGTCAAGTGTCCATGGCCTGTTCTCCAAAAATAGACAGTAAGCTTGACTGGACAGAGATAGAGAGCACTGGTCAGATTTTGTATATAGCACCATGTAAAACGAAGTAGTATAATACACCCAGCCATGAAGGATGTGTCATTTGTATATGTTGTGCATACACATTGCCCATCCTGGTATTTGACTGTGTGTTTTTTTTTTGTTTCTTTTTTTATGGGCAGTATATGTATCCTTGCTTACATTATGCTCCACCAAATATGACATATCCTTACATCTCTTCTGCATTTTAGCTGGTTTTAAGGGGCACCTACTTGCACAACTAATTCGGTAAAATTTGGTGACTTTGTGTTTTTACATGCGGGTTGCACTTTGTTCTATGAATATAGCTGGGCATAGACTTGAGAAGGCTGATGTTTGTGCAGGTAAAGGATGGTAGGGTAAGGAACAGTAGCAATTGGGATAGATTATCTGACCTGTCACAGTGATGATTCTCCTCAACAATAGTTGGCTGCCTTAAACTTAAATCAATAGAATATATATATATATATATATATATATATATATATATATATATATATACTGTATGATAAAATATTTACCTTTTAAAGTTAGAGGAAGCTTGTAATTCATTCTGAATATTACAGCACCATTTTCTGTGGTTCATATGGGTTTGTGTTACCAGCTTGAAGGTCTTTGAGCTACATATAGCAATCACTGTGTAATATTATATTTTTTATGGCCACAGACTTCCTCTTTGACTTTTCCATGTCTTTTTAAAACTCATCTAGGGTGCTCGCTGTTCTATAAATACTCTTCTATACATTGCATAAATTGGGAAGCCGGTATAGAACCTTGTTGTGATGTTGTAAATAGGGCACTAAATATCATATTTCCTACAGCTTATTTAGGCAGCTCTGCACCTCGATTCTAAGAGTTTAGCAACAGAAACTTCTCACTTATCAATTATCATTTATACCTCAGTGGTAACCCTTCATTGCTGGTCTGAGTGACATTCTAGTGTATAGAAAAGCTCCTAATGATGGCAGATGATGGACTCATTGCTACTGATAAAAGTAACAAACAAGTTCCGTGTGGCTATTTCCCATGAAATCTCTTTTGTTCTGTATATTTTCTGTAGCCCTGTACTGAAAACAAAATGGTACTAGCAGGAATTCCTCTTTAAACACACTTTTTCTCTCTTTCTAGCCATGGGAGACTATTTCAGAAGAAATGAGTTTAAGTAGTGACACTTTGAATGCATCTCTGCCACCACCTGCGTCCCCCGTCTCTCGGGCAAGTGCTCTGGAACTGTCGGAGGAGCTCAACCGGAGGCTACAAACCAGTTCTGAGTCCAATGGGGAACAGTTCAGCTCACTTATTGTAAGTATTGAAACTGCAGTTGGCATACGTCCTCCTATGTACCAAGACATGCCCAGCCTGCAATTAGCTCTGTGTCAACAAATTACCAGTAATTAGACTTTTGGAACTTAATCTAACGAGATCCCAGCTGAGTGTCAGATGCAACTTCCTTGATTCATGAAAGCCTGTGCACAGCAAAAATAAGGCCTTTGCATGCATCCAAACCTTGACAAATACCAAGTAGGGTGCTCTTATCCATGGTTTAAATCCACCCAACCCTGTCCCTGTTTTACTAAATTTGTCCCACATTTTGACAGACCTGTAAGACTTCTAATCTTGACATTCCCACTAGATTTGGATTCCTCTGGGTGCTCACAATTATTTCCACAACCCAGAATCCTATATTAAACTATTTCACTTTGAACTCAATTGCCCTATAAGCTTGTTCACTATATGGGCAAAGGTTTGTGAACCCCTGTTCATCTCATCTTTATGAGTTTGTCAGGCATTAGTCCCACATCCTCTAAGTTAAGCAATAAAAAGAGAGAAAACCTTCCCAACAAATTGCTTATTCGTGACCTAGAATGAAAGTTACTACTTCAAGGATTTTTCTCAGAGTGGAATCAGTTTTGAGGAAATCACTCTGCTTAATTGTATTCCCTACTGCACTTACACATAGACACAAACTAACTTACTAATAGGTTATTTACTAAACTTACAGCAAGAATCTTGTACGTACGTGCAGAAAATAAACTAAGCATGAATGAAAAACAGTATGGCTGTTGGTCAAACCCAGACATGCAGGGCAAGAGTGTCAACGAGTTACCCACCACTCTATCTGAATGACAGTATACCCCCTTCCTTACAATTAAACTGTAGTCACAGAAACCCTTTACATAGATGTTTCAATCTAAAAAGAAAGGAAAAATAATAAACTTGCTTAGCTCTACCTTTGCCATAATACTTGATATTTTAAACCTATTAACCATTCTGGTTCTTACTGGTTGTCACTGCTGAAAAATAAAAATTGTTATAGCTTGTTGAATTGAAGCTAAAGTGTCATAAGGCATAGTATCACAGGACACACCTAAATACTACAGCACAATCATAAGTATGTGTAAATACAGAAAAGCATTGATTTTCTGTATTTGATTGCAACTTGCACAGGTAACCTGTTAAAGTTAAAAGAATGAAATATTTTCTGGACTGCAGAGCCATACAAGAAAGTATGACCTATCGAAAGTCTTTCCAATTTCTATTCTTGTGTGTTGCCAGACTGGAAATAGTCTTATATTAAGTGAATAGCTTTAATAAATTGCTGTGTTGAGAAAATTTCTAGAGATTGAATACATTCTCAAATACTCCTAACAGCGGGTATAGAATGTCATACATACGATTTTTTAGCGGGCAATAATTTCATTTGGAACTACTTTCATCTTGATTTACTTCTATTGTAAAGTTAAGGCAGGACTTAACTGAAATCTGAAATTAACATAAAATTATCAATGACAATGTTTCCAATTTACATTTTGTTTCCCACACAATGCTATTTACCTCTTTCAACCTACCCACTAATTTACAATTATTATAGGCATGTGAATCTCATTCCTTTTCATCCACCCCATGCCCCTTTCCAGTCTTGCACATATGTATTTATGATTGTGCCATTAGATACTCTGATGCCTTCAGATTGCAGCCATTTGACACATTTCCATAGACTAGTGAGTGTCTGTGTGGGTATCTCAAGACTTCAGAGGAGGAAATACTATGAAAAAGGATGTCGGTTAGATGAAGCACCCTGGAACGATGGATTGACCAGAAGTCAGTGTAGCATCTGAGCTTCAATTTTTTTATTTTACATACAGAATACCAAAAGTTAGGCATTAGATTAAGCACAACATAGGAGTTCAATTGAACTTCAAATTGAGCCGGAGACATTTATGTTCTAACAAAGTGCAATATCCAGTGGCAAACAATCCAATATAAATAACTTCAGGTCATGCCAGAGAGAACTTCTGATTTCTGTAATTTGCATATCCACAATGCCTCATTGTATAAACCCCAATGTATGCCATCTGAAAGGAAAGTGTTTGGCTTGAACAACAAATCAGAATCTTTCTTTTGTTTCCAACCTATACCCTGAACAGGACCTGATTTCTGATTGGTTGCAATGGGTAATGCCTTCCTTTCATCCTTCAGACTCTTTTAATCAATAAGGGTCCCTTAGTGTTCCATTGCTTTCAATCACTCTGCTAATTTAGGGATAATATACTAACCACGCGCACCACATTTTTTTCTTCACTGCAGCAAGCAGCTTGGGAAAGGCGTAAGGTAACAACTATTCCGACTCTCTCCCATGTGGTGAATTTTTGAAAATGTATTCTTTATTTATGTTTATTTTATTTTTCTTTAACGTTAGGGGTTGAATGGTGTGTTTCTTTAAACTAACACAACTGTGGTGTCAATATTAGATGTTGCCAGTGACTTGAGTCTTGATATATTGACCATTTTTTTTATAAATCATGTCTTTTCAGCAGCGGGAGCCATCGTCCAGATTACGGTCTTGTAGCGTGACCGACGGCGTCGCTGAGCAGGCTCAACTGTCCATGGTAAATTCCCCCCTTTCCTCTGTTTTTCTTAGTAACCATCAGACACGGCTGTTCTTTTTCCTGTGGTGTAATAGACATTACAATGGCAAACCTTGTGAAAAAAAAAGATGTTACAGAAAAATACCAAAAAACAGGAAAAAGGCCATTTCGTGTTCCTCTTTACTTTTTATGGTTTGGGGTCTTTCTATGTCAGTTTTTGATTTATGTGATTACTAACTTTTAGTTATTGTAAATTACATTAACTCATCATGCTTCATAAACTATTGGTATATTTGAAGGGGAAATTTAATCAACTGAAGACATTTACTTACCATGCGTTTTATGATTGTGCTTCCAAGACCACCTAAGTACAATATGCAACGCAGCACGATAAACTTCAAGAACTGTGCCACTTGTATTATAGAAATATTTAGATCCAAGGAACTGGATGCACATAAGGCTTTTCTAGTTATATTTTTTTAGAGTCAGCTGTTCTGCATAGGAAATCTGTCTTCATTGCAAGTTGGCACGGGCCATTTTCAGGTTTGGTTTCCTGCAAAAGGATGACAAAGCAGTTAAGCAGCTGTAGAAATGTGTTGACTATCTCTTCTCCTTACCATAAGACAATAAGTGAATGTCTTCACAAATGCCCAACTTTGTTACCACTGAGAAGGCAGTAGTTGCTTCCAAAGTTGCTTCATCATTAGCCAGTGTTGCCCATCTCCATTGCACAGCACCTTCCTAGGCCTGGACAGTATAGAACGTGTTGACGGTAATGGAAGTTTTGGACACTGAAAATGACATTCCCAGCACAAATGAATACTATGCAGCAGTAGTTGAATAAAGAAGAAAGGTAGTGGTTATGTGACTGCTGATGAACATGTAAAAGGAGGCACTTAGGATAATAATGTATTCCTACGTATATATTGCTTTAAATATACCTATAGCCAGAATTTTTGATGGATGACAACTGCTCTAACCCTGTCTAAGCTCCAACACCATCCAACATATGATTGGGCTAGCAGTGTGGTAGCAGAGTAAAGGTAGATGGGCAGTTGTTCTTTCAAGAGCACCTGTCAGTTTTTTTTATTTAGGGTCTATAGTAATTCTGTGTGGTTAGCCTCTAATACTCTCCAATATTACAATAAAAAGTGCCAAAACTGCTAACTCTACTCTGTCAAAAACTAAAAACATTTTAGATGGGTCTAAATAATAATTTCAGCCGCCTTGGTACGAAGCCTTCCACAATGTTTTCCAAATGTGTTTACAATTCAGATCCCAGACTCTCGGGTATATCGGCCAGAATACCGAGCCCTTGGTACACACACTTGAGGAATGTTGCTAACCAAGCATCAGCCGCTTATCCCTGATGCCTGAAGGTGTTATCTCATCACCTCTCTGACATTTACAGACTTGCCTTATTTGTCACTTGTCTACATGATCGCTCAACATGTCAAACATCTTGCAGTATTTCCCATGATATATTTATCAAACTTGGAAAGAAAATGGCTGCTCTGTGGAATGTGCTCATCTCCTATAACGCATTCCTTTAGAGGTTTATTATACAGATGTTGTCATAGCAACCAGAAATATTGACTTTTGGCCCAAATGATCAGGTTTACAGGAGCCGTAGACACTTCCTTTCCCTGCAATGGGAGAGCAGCTGATATGCAGTCCAGAGACTTCTGTGTGATGCTGATTGACAGCACAACTTACACATGGCAGGATTGAGGGGGCTGCCGGGCATTTGGGGAGCTGATACAGGGCAGTGCAATGAAAGAACCAATGTGGTATTAAAGGCTGACAATATAGGTTATATTTTACATTTAACCTCCCTAGTGGTATTCCCAAACGTGGCTCTGGGTGGATTTTCCATACCAAAAACGATAACCCCGAGCCACATCCGGGGTGGAATTGCTAGGGAGTCCTACCTGGTTCCCACGTTCCAGTGGCATCCTCCAGCACTGCCTGCGGCGTACTCCAGCGCTGCCTGGCATCTGCGTCCGAGGTGTGTGAATGTTGGGGAACGCAAGGCCAGGGGAACCAGATGCCGGCTGGGCATCAGCTCGCAAGTCTTAGGCTGGAGGGTGGGACTGTTGGGCAGGTAGGTGGGACCGGGCAGGAAATTTAAAATAATGACGATTTTTTTAATGTACCCCTTTTACATCTAAAAATCCTCATTATTCATACTGCCAGAGAGGTTAATATATTGTAGGAAGCAGCAAGAATCTGCAATACATTGTTGGAGGCAGTGAAAGCACACATTACGTTGTGCTAAGCAGACAGAGCTTACATTGCATTATATGAGTCAGAGGAGTCTGCACTGAGAGGCAGTGACCACGTATATTACTTTATGGAAGACAATGGGAGCCCGCACTATATTGTAGGATATGCTGGGAGCATATATTGTGTTGTGTCAGACAGGGACACATTTTGGAGGCCATGAGAGGCCTATATTGCAGTGATAGCCCACACTGCATTATGGAAGGCACTAACAAGTTGTACTACAATTTGGGAAGTGCAAATGCCCAATTCTACTGTAGGGGCCAGTGGGAATCCACTTTGTGGAGCAGGAGCCAGTAGGAATACAAATTCCAGTAGAGGTTGTCAGCGGAAGTCCATATTGCACTTTTACAGAGCTAACATTGCACCGTGGGAAGCAGTGAGAACCCTAGGAGTGGAGGAGGCATTAAGATACCACATTCCAGTAGGGGAAGGCAGCAAAAGTCAATATTGCGCTTCCTGAGATCAGACTTCACTGTGGGAGGCAGTGATATCTTACATAGTTTGGGTACTTGATGCATTGTGGGCGGCAGTGAGAGCTTGCAACGCGCTATGCATGCGTAATATGACATATATAGTAATTTATAAATAATCATAATTAGACTCTTGGCCACTCCCAATGCACCATGTGTAAGCACACAGCCAATGTGTTCACTGCAACAATCACTAGTAATTTCATGTCAAAGCTGGACGTTTTAAATATGTTACGCTGTGCAATTACGCTGTCACTAGTCAGTCTTTAGCAGATGCCATCACTCAAGTCTCACTCGCTCATATTTCACCACAACATGATGGAAGTCACCTACGCTTTCCAGGAACGCTTATGGAAAAATGTTTTGGGTCGTACTGTTTTCAGAGCCTAGTTTCAGAACGCATCCAGCGCTGTGAATTGGATTCTGCATAAAAATGAAAGAAATGACAAATTTCTATATAGCTTCATAATTTTGTAAATGTAAAATTTAAAAAATAAATGCAGAGATAATTTATAAAGGATCACTCCTAAACTTAAACACAAGTACTGTACATGAGATTTGCAAGATTAGTAAAGTTTGAATGTGATCAGCTATGCTATGCTGTATAAATATAAACACTAAGGAGGAGGATAACTCTTTCATTCTACATATGTTTCAAATCCCTATCTTCTGCCTACTAGCAACTGTCAGGAAACTAGTGATGCCCACCTTGAGTGCTCTTTTCTATCACCTTTTAGACCAGGAACTTCTAACCTATTTTCTATCACCTTTTAGATTAGACTCTTCCAATGCAAGCTTGATTTCAGTTTTTACTTGGCAAGAGGCAGCTGAATATAGGCTTGACTTTCTCTAAATATTTTTGAGTCATTATATGTAATCCCTCCTCCTAAAAAAAGATTACCCTCCGTATACCAACTGGAATACTTGCGCAGGCTGACAATGACAGTGCCATACGGCTTTGCTGCTAAGCGAGGATGCAGAAAATAGAAGTGTTTTGAGGAACAGGAGGTCCCTGGTTGCAAATTTTATGTTTCCAGTACGGCAAAGGGTGGCAGAATTGGGGCAGATTTAAAAGCTACAGGCTTGTTTGGGGAAAAACTGTAACATCGACTTTTCATCTCTATGGAGATGCCCACAGAGACTGGCAAATAAATTACAGGATTTACATCAAATAGTATACCTAAATTTTCAATGATTTTTGTTAATTCTTTTCATTTGTACCTATTGGAAAATCAATTAACCAATGATACCAGTAATCAAATTACTTAATTATGTAATATAACCTAATTTATTAATTTAATTATCTGTAATTCCTGGTGGCCAGTTACACAAAAAACTGATATTTCAGTTTACAATAGAGTCAGTGGTTGATTATACCCCCTGCATCTTTAAAGGATTTCTATGCTTAGATTTGCATTGTCCCAAATTATAGTTCATGTTTGTCTTAGCAGAAAATCAAATGTTGGCCCAGTGTTCCCAAAAAGTGATATATGGACCCTGTGTGCCAGATGGCCAAAATATGGACCTCCAACAACTAATGACTGCTATGGTTGAGTATTTGGAGGCTGTATTGGAGTGCCTCCTGCTTGCCATCCTCTTCCCCTAAAACAGCATTGACTGTACAGCTCACATTTATTCTTCTGTCTCAGCAAAAGAACTTTAAGAATTATTTTCTCTGACAATTGCTGAGCATGGGTACCTGGTGCTTGGTTGAAGTGAGAAACTGACAGACTAACATCTTCATTTGACTCAAGTCCAAAACGTTGCATAGATCTGGTCAGGATTTCTAGCCACTGATGTCTCAGTGGCTAGAAACGGCTAGAAAAACTTTTGCCACTGAAGAAGCTGACATGTAATTTATTTTTTCATCAACCACACAAAACCGAAATATCAATTTTTAATTATTGTTGGCCTTTAGCCCCCTTGTAACTTATTCACTTTTCTGAGCTAACCTGAGCACTGAACTACAACCGAGCCTGTAACGCCTAATGCTCACATTGTCATTCAACAGCCAAGTGCCCCAACAGGACGAGCGCGGTCCTCAACTGTCACAGGTGGAGAGGATTCCACGGTAATATCCATACAGGTTTTTTTCAATAGTGTTAGCAATGACAACAAAATAAATCATTAATTGACTGTGTGCAATAATTTATTAATTGATGTTTAACCAGTGTTTTTTTTTTATTTTTCGTTGGCCTCTTGTAAATTGCTTGTTTACTCACTACTGAATTCCTAACAGCCATGGATCTTCTCTTTAAAATATTCATACCTCCATGAGTAAAGTTTTTTATTATAAGAAAAGTTTTTTATTATAAGAAAATTGAAGAAGACCTCTCATTTTGAAGCAGACACTGTGCTTTGGTGGAGGAAGGGAATGGTAGACTTCAGAGACCTAAGCCTCATATAGAAAAATCTGGCAACAAGCCTGGCATAATTTGTGTATTCCCTTACATGCCATTTTCTGTTCCTAATCTGAAAGATGTACCATATGTTTACACAGTTACACATTGTAGTGTCACAACCATGAGAGTGGATCTTCTTCAAAAAATGTGTCCACTTTTATCATCAAAAAGCTGTACTTTTCTCCAAACAATGTCTAATATTGGATTATGTCAATAACCTGTTGCAGACTTGAGGATGCCTTTTTTTTGTAGCAAGTCTTAAAAAGCCTCCTTCCAGGAAATAGTGGATGACCTTGAATAGTGCCTGACCAAAGATGGCTTTTTCTTTTTTTTCTTTTGGGAATGGAGACTTGGCACAGTGTATAGGGTGATCTCTGTGAGAGGTAATAAATACCTTGGGGTAATAGACACTGTGTGAATGTACACATTACATAGCATGCTTCCAAGAAAATGTTTTTTTATGCTACTTTAAATAGAAACTCAACATGCCTTAAGGTTCATACTTTACAAATACACCGACCCTTTATTTCCAAAATAAGCAGCACATTGTCTACCTTCCCTCATATCCTCTACTGACATCATCAGGTCAGTCACAATGCAATAGGTGTGTGGTTATAAAATGGTATTGCCTCAAACTTTCCACCATGGTCACTGCACCTGGTAAAGCCTGCATTAAACCCTTGCAAAATACTTACTGTAAAAGTAAATGATTTTCCTAACCTTTTTGTTTATGATGTTTGTAGGCTTAAGAAAAATTATTGGGGAAATGTGTCTGGGAAAACGTTCAGCCTCTATGTTATGTTTATGTTATGACAATCTGATTGTTTTATCATTGTTTTAATCTTTTTAACAAATTGCTGTATGTGTCAATGTTTTGATGTATATACAAGGCAGCCACTATATTTATGCTTTTTGTGTGTCAGGTCTGCTTGGTAATGTAGTGCAGTGATTGTACATTACACGCTCTCGGTCTGCAATCAGGTGGCTATACTCTATAAATGGCCACCTGATGAGCATACTCTAAATGGTAAATTTCATAAAAAATCATTGATTATAGCAGAAGTCCTTTAAGATTAGGGCATCCTCAAGCAGTACTTGCTATATATAACTTGACCATTTAATAATATATTGATAAACATTTACCAGCAAATAGAAGTGTTTTCTGCCATTTATCTGATGCCAATTGGTGAAAACGTTTGAGATCATTCCAATTGGTGGTCAGTTGTTTGGGAACACCCCTAGCTAAATGTCTAAATTGATATTCAGGTCAATGGATGCATGGCAGTAATCACATTATTAAGTAGATCAAGTATCAAGTAGATATCAATCATTTACACCAATCATCTAGTGTATGACGATGTTTGGACTGACAGCAAACCTGGAAACTCTGGTCCCATTCCTGGGGATGCAGAGAACCACTAGAGATGTGATCTCAAATCTGCATATTACCTTGAAGTGTAGAATAACTAACTAATGAATGTGAAAGCCATGCAAGGATACCTATACCAATAACTTAATGTACTCTGAAAATGCACTGAAGTGTTCCTTTAGGATATACCATGATATGTGGTATCTTCTTAAAGATTTCTAAATACATTTTATTGGTGAATTTCATACTTTTGGGGGTTTCTTTTTACATGTTCTTTTTACATGTTTTTATAAAAAAAATGTCTTGATCTACATCCTTAATTGCAGAAAAATGTAAAACTTGTAAATACTTGTATCAGGACTCTGCACAGGTGACTCAAGTTCCTCCATACCAGACTCATCTGGCATTGTGTAAAAAGACACAGTGGGCCTGATTTATGAAAGCTCTCCAAGACTGGAGAGGATACACTTTCATCAGTGAACCTGGGTGATCTAGCAAACCTGGAATGGGGCTGGTCCAATATCGTAAACAATTGCTAAAAAATAGCAATCCATTCCAGGTTTTCTGGATAACCAAGCTTCACCGATGAAAGTGTATCTTCTCCAACCTTGGAGAGCTTCAATAAATCAGGCCCACTGTGTTATTTTACACAATGCCAAATGAGTTTGGTGTGGAGGAACTTGAGCCACCTGTGCAGAGTCCTGATCTCAACCCTGCAGATTACATTGTGGCTGTGTGCTTAATTTTATGCACCAAGTTTTAAATGGGACATCCAGACACTTGGCAGGGGGCTGGTTATCTTGCATAAATTTTTGGCTTTAGTACTTTGAGTCACTGACCCAGAACAGGTATAGAGTTAGGACAATTCTGTAACATTTCTGTGGCTTTTATTAACTATATGTCTTACGTGACTTAGAAGTTCTGAAGCCATGATCAGAAAATCAATTAGAGTTGTCAAAAGGAGACCTGCAATTGCACCTTATAATCTCTTTTGGATTGTCCAACTATTATGTAATGCTGAACTGTTTTGCTGTTGTTTCTAAAGGATCTAAAGGATATTGTATAAAGAATCTAAAGGATATTGTATAAAGTTTGTACAGTCATATGGTACTATCTGTGATTAGCTGAACACTCAGTCCATACTGTCATTATGAATCTCTGATAAGATCTTGAACTTTAAATAGCCCCTAGCTCTCCATTGAAACTAAAGCGTGTCTTTTGGTAAGATTGTCCTCCCATAAATTGAAACTATACTTCAGTAGTAGTATACAATAATTGTATACAATAGAAGGTGGCTAATTCTTTCAATTTCTTCTGATGTAGAAGCAGTATTGATTTCTGAAATTTTGGCAGACCCTAGTAGGAGGAAGACCACCCACAATGAAAAAGAATAAAAAACAATTTGCTGCTTTCTTCATTCATTCATACTTTAGAGGGTGTCAGCTGTATGCACAGACATACTGGGCCCTACATGAAAAAAAACAACTTCTATCTAATATATATGAGTGACTTACATTTAAGATTTGTTATTCCTGGCATTATTTGTAAAATATTTCAGAATGACAATAGTTTCTTGCATACAAACAGCCATCGGTGGCCTATGTACATACCACTCCGGGGTTACCATCAGGCTGGGAAGAAAGAAAAGACGCTAAAGGACGCACTTATTATGTTAATCATAACAATCGTACCACAACTTGGACCCGTCCCATCATGCAGGTATGGAGATCATGTTCCCAGCATACACTGTGTTGGGTTGGAAACCATGGAGGCCAACTCTTTTCTAAAACTTTTTTTTCTGGGTGGACGCGGGTTAAATGAATTTTCAGACTTGCTCTGCTAGTTTGTGCCACTTCCAGGTGGACATAACATATTTTGGGTATCTCTGAGTGGTAAAAGGAGTTCATGTACCATTGGTACAAAGAACATCTTTACATAAAAATGTCTCAGAGGGAGCCTTTTATTTGCCAAAGCAACGTGTAAGATAATCTTCTTATTTCTTCAGTGATGTCCTACTGAACTTTTCTTATTTTGAAAAATTCCTTCCTTAATAATTGACTTGGAATCTTACGGTGGTCTTCTATACATAGGAAGCACAGCACATCATTTGCATGCAGTCAATACGCATTCATTTAATCTCAATTTGTGCTCATTGGCTATATTTAGGTATGTGCTGTGCCATCTTAAATCTTTAAATATTCAAAATGAACACACATTTTTACTGTGGTATAGAAACATTGTGTACTTCAGCTGTTTTTTGTTAGTTGTAAGCAGGATGTCTTTTAGGTTGCTAACTTTGTTTTGCCTCTAAACCAGCATGCCGAAGATGGTGCAGTGGGATCCAACTCAAGCAGTAGCAATCATCTGAGCGAGCCTCAGATTAGGCGACCTCGTAGCCTCAGTTCCCCCACAGTCACTTTGTCCGCACCACTGGAGGTGAGAGTGCTCTGCCTCTTTTAACGCAAACTTCTTTTTCTTCTACTTCTTGCTTGCCAAGCCACCAGTTTTCAAGTTCATCGTCTAATCTTCTCAGCGGCTTTTGATATCTAAAATATCTTTTCTCTTTCTTGTTCATACTTCAGTATATCAAATCTACTTCCATCTGGTCTGGTTCATGAATGCTTTTAAGCTTTATAACAATTCTTGAGTTTATTCTACCTCTTTCTTCTTGGTTTCTTTCAACATTTTTACTCTTATATTCTACTTCAGCTGGGTCTATTTCTTTTCATGCATGTATGTTGCTGGTTTCTGCTTATCTGGGGTTTGTGTTTTGTATTTGTTTTGTTTGATCTTGGTTGGTTATGTAGTTCTTTTGTACTTTTTGTACTTTATGCACTGGTATGTTGTCTACTTAAAGTAGAATCATCTATAGCCATGCTATTGTCTTCTACTTTATAATAAAATGTAATTACAAAAAGTGAAACATTTTTTAAGAGGCTGTACTTTAGATTTCTGAATATTATGTTTTCATTTATTATGTTACATGTAATATCTGTGTAAAGGTATTCTTACCGTTTCTTTTACATTGTGAATGTCTAATTGTGTGAATAAGTATAGATAATTACAGACTTGTGTTTCTTTTGTGTGATAGTTCAATGTAACCTGCAGTATTTTACAAGTTTTAATTAGAACTTGACTACAAACTAGTTAGAACAAAATTTAAAAAAAATATATATTGTGCCAACATTTTAATCTAAAATGAAACCCTTCATTTTTATTTGATCCTAGTCTCCCTTTTCTGATGTGTTCGAGTGAAGGGGGGGGGGGGGGGGGGGGGGGGTTCTCCAGACATAACAGGTGTATTTCTTTTTCTAAAGAAAATCTGAACCTTAAGAGGGTATGGGTACCTGCTTTGGTTTTTGCCATTACATATTTTTGCTCTGTGCCTTGGGAAGGTCCTTGGTCCAGACTGTATACTAGGACTTCTGCTTTGGAAGTCTCCATATTGAGGTCGAGTCTAATCCCTTACTGGCACATTCTATTGCTTGTGATTTTACTGCCTAATATCAGTGAATTTATTACCATTGAGGATCCAACATTGGATTGGTTAATTAAAGGCAATAAGCCTTAGTTCTGGAGAGTGTGGCTTAATTTTACCTTGGAGAAAAAACAAGGCTCTTTATTAGAACCTAGTATTTAGTATTCTCCCCTGACCCAAAGAAAATGTTTATTACATAATACTGTCACTTGAAAAAACATTCTGATCAAAGCTCTTTGCAAAAAAAAAAAAAAAAAAACCCCAGTGGGATACAAGTCCTTACTTCGGTCTGTTGATAAACTATAATTTTAGTTCTGTAAGTGTTGAATTCTTAGTCCCCTGCTTTGCATTGTAGGTCTTTTTGCCAGACCCACTGCTGAGTCAAAGGGGCGGCATGAGTAATGGTGGGGGATACAAGCTTAACATACCTCTGGAAGTGTTAGATGTTGGACATAATTTTTTGCAACACAGCGAAGCGAGGACTTGGCCTACTGGAGAAGAATGTAGGCAGAGCCTTCCTTTTAGAAGAATTTTTATTCATTTTTAATTTTTTTCTTTACTTGTAATGCAAGTTTATACTCTTGAATATGCATACCTGGTTTACTATAAAGGAAACCTGCCATGAGAGAAAATACTGTAACTGTCATTGTTGATATTCTGAGCAATTGACCTTCACCAAGTATGCAGGTCAGAACTTATTTGGTGCATGTTTACTTCATCAAATCAAATAGCCAGGTACCTAAGGTTTTGTTGCAGGAAATCATGGCAGGTCCTGTAGCTCTAACATGACAGGTTTCCTTTATCCCAGCTACATACCTAACTATTCAGGGCTTAAATTTCTTTAAACCATACTGCTGTGCTTGTCCCATGTTATTAGGCATGGTTGTCGCAGCCTAAACAAGCAAAGAAAGGGATTGTTGCACAAAATAAAAAATAACACATTGAGATTAAAGTATGGCATGTATAACAGCTGGAGCTGCAGCTAATTAATACATAGAAAATGTTAGCAATGCAGATTAGCGAGGCCGTTCTTGTATTTTGATGAATCTGTGTGGATGTTCAGCCTGTGTTCTGCATGACTCTCTCACAATACTAATTGACATTAATACCTGTTACGTCTGCATTGTGTTTGACCGTGCAGGGTGCTAAAGACTTTCCCGTGCGCCGGGCTGTGAAGGATACATTGTCCAACCCTCAGTCTCCACAACCATCTCCTTATAACTCTCCTAAACCACAACACAAAGGGGCACAGAGTTTCTTACCGCCAGGCTGGGAGATGAGAATAGCGCCAAATGGCAGGCCTTTCTTTATTGACCATAATACCAAAACTACCACTTGGGTAAGCAATGCTGTACTTTTTGTAAGCTAACGGGCAAAAATTACTGACTTGTTCAATGTATAACTTCTTGTTTTAAACTGTGATTCTTATCAGGCTTTGTAAAATAAAGACCAGATAAGCCTCAACCTAAAAAGAACTGCTAAAACGTTTGTTTTGTATAGAACCGTGAAAGAGTTAGAGCCTCTGTCCGTGTTTAAATGCTGTATGTGTCCTTAGTTTCCAACACTTCCTGGCCTTTTGAAGGTAGAGACAGGGGATTTCGGGATTCTCACCTTCCAACACCCCTGAAAGAGTTGGCAGCTCTAGATTTAGGCAGAAGACAAGTTAGCCTTTCTGAGAGCCATACAACCTGACTCTTGGTTGGCTTTTCTCTCTGGCAAGTAGAAAATACAACTAAGCAACAGCACACGTGGCTATCTCTGAGAGGCAAGAATTCAATGTTATATCAAATGAAGACTCAACCAAAGATTCAAATTCTTATACATGACCATTCATGGCTGATTTTTAAAAACCACATTTTGGATGGACTGGGCATAAATTAAGCACCTATACCTTCATTTTTAAGTATTGTTTTAAAAGCACAAGAACCTCCCTAGTGGGGTCACAGGTTAGAGGCCCACACAAAAATGTTACTTCCCCTTCCCACTAAACAATGGCCTGTGCTGAGGCCTATGGCTTATGTGACACATTGACTTTTACGGACTTGCTATGAAATATGTTCTGGATTTTATTGGACTGTATTTATGTTATTTGTTCTGCACAACTGCACAATAGGAATGAACAATCAACCCTACCACTCACCCTTCTGCACTCCCCCCGATATTTAGTTGATGTGCGCACTGTGAGTGGTTCTTGGAGATTCGCAGCCTGTCAGAAAACCTCTCGTTTGGCAGTAGTAATGTTAAAATATGTTGTATTGCTTTTTGCTATTCCCCTAAATATGGCCCTCCTTAGATCCCTGTTGAAGAACAATAGATAAAAAAAGACCTTTCCATCTTCTTTTCAATAGCTAGCCTTATGGTCTTACAACACTAGGGTCCCAGGTTCAAATCTCAGCCAGGACATTATCAGCATGGAATGTATGTTCTCCCCATATTTGCATGGGTTTCCCCTCATATACTAATTTCATATTGATAGATGAATAGCTTTACTTCCAAAATAAGACTATGTTAGAGATCTTAGACTAATACAATGGTAAGGACATTAGATTGTAAGCTCCTCTGTGGGACATGATTAGGTGTAAAGCTCTGCTTAAGATGCCAATGCTAAATAAATACATAACAACCCCCAACCTATTTCCCAAGAACACAAATGCCCCAATATATCATTGGAAGGCATAGTCACCCAGGACCTGGATTAAGGTACTCAAAGGAGCCCAGTTTGGGCACTGCTAATATATAGGATTACTATTCATTCAAAAATCCTACATTTTTCAAGCTTTCAAAATGATGAGCTGCATATGACCTCTCTGCAAGACAGAAGTGATAAGGACATGATTTCAGCATGGCTACAGCATGGCTTCAACTGACAAAAGCAAAATGTCCTTGGAAATTAACTTGTGGGAAACCAGTCACAAGAAAAACAGATACAGCCGTCCCTGACTGTTCCTGAAAAATGCCATTTTCCAGTCATACTGACCCTCCTGTCCAAACCTTTTAGGACCCTGACCCAAAACAAATATGCAGATCATGAGTTCTGATTGTTCAAAGTTATTTTCTGAAGCTCTACCTCAGCATAAACTGTCCGGTATTTAAAAAGTTTTTATATCAAAGGGTCAGAATGATAGTAAAGCAGATAGGATTTTTAGAAGGATGTCAGTGATGAGTCCCATGTTTTACCACATTTTACAAATGTTCTATTGTTACAAAAATATTTTTTATTATGTACCATTTTATTTTGCAGGAGGACCCGAGGTTAAAATTCCCAGTTCACATGCGAACAAAAGCTTCATTAAATCCAAACGACTTGGGTCCCCTACCAGTAAGTATCAGTGTGAGCTGCAGGTTTTTGCTTGATGAGTGTATACTAATCAATAAGTAATAATCAATAACACAAGGGGTGACATATTTAGAAAGTTTCCAGATTTTATTGTAACAGCTGCATTTCTATTTCAAATCAGTCAGCAAATCAGGTTTTGTGTGTATTTACAACCCAGGCGAAGGGGACAGTCCGGTGCATCTGAGACATGAGACACACAGAATTATATATATATATATATATATATATATATATATATATATATATACAATTTTTTCAATGACTGAAAATTAATATAAACATCAGGTAATAATTACCCAGCAGTTAGGCAGGTAAGGTATTTTACATTCCATGTCCCTTCTGCATTCAAGAACCTGTCTGTGAAGTTCCACTTTACAATGTCCAGTAATAGTTTGGGACAGGGAAGTGACCAGCCTGTTATGCCTTTACTGCAGTAGAGAGAAGTCAGTTCACTTGGAAGTGCATACACCCAATAAACTGGAATTTTCCTTTTTTCTGGCATTATTTTCTATATACGTTGAGTCGGCACAAGACATATCTTCTTTGTTATGTTCCTAATATATTATATTTTATTATTTTGCAGCCTGGCTGGGAAGAGAGAATACATATAGATGGTAGGACATTCTACATAGACCACAGTAAGTACTTCAGCAACTTATCAGACTTCTTCTGCATTCACAGGTACCAGCATTATGAAAGTCTTGTGATCTTACTCTTTATTTAGGAACTCAAGTGTTGATGTGCACAGACCGCGAAAATGCACAGTCCTTACCCCCCTACGGTACTGTACATTCTGCACCACAATGCTTGCGGTTTCCCCCATATTTGTGTCAATGAAGGATTGTGGAGAGATTAACAACTTCTTTGTTTTTTTTTGTTAATAAAGTGTTGGTGGATTTTGTATGTTTACTGCAGGATGACTTGCCTCAGTGATCCTGCCTTGACATCCACCATTGCAAAGGGAAAATAAGTCCAGCAGCATTTTGTTATCAGAAGGCCGAAACATACATTTTGGAGTCATTTGGCTTAAGTAGTATAGTGCTGTAACCCATACCAACCAATTGGGTATTTGCATTCACTTTTTATAAATGTTTAGGTTGCATAACAGCTAATTTGTGGTTGTCTGTGTTATTCCTACCATTTTTTCACAGGATTCTACCTGGTTATTCCACCTTTCTGTTAAATTTATTTTTTTTTATTTATTTTCATTTGAGACCTGGCATTGGTCTCAGCCATAAAAGTAATTTTAGAAGAAATGTTCCCAGTTGGCACATACAACAAACCCCAACAGACACTCTACCCATTCTCCATGCAAAAAAAGTTTTATCCTAGTCAAGTTTTGTCCTAATTCTAACAAATTCTAGTTTAGAATTTAAAAGGTATATAGAAAAGTGAAATTCAGTGCAACCAATAACGCAGTCTCTAGCTCCAAATAAAGCTATTTACTGTCCTCGAGTCTACCTATTGGCCCTTTATTATGTTGGGTAGCCAGACTGCTTAATGAGTAATTTGTGACATGGCAGGGCTGGACCTACCCCAATCTGTTCATTGAAATTTGAGATTTGTACATAATATCTTAGGTTTGAAGTTTTATTGGACGAATTCAACATGAGGTCAAAATAATATACCACAATAGTAGGTTAACAACCAGAAATAAAAAAAATACAGAAGAAAAGGAACAACAGTACCAAGGAGTGCAGTTAACAAAGAATGGAACTAACATTTAACACACAACCGTTACTGTTAACAACAGTTAACAGAGTTTCGGAGATTCTTGGGGTTAAATCTCTCATATCGGCTCCTGTCGTTTAAGGACCAATATAATATATAAACATTTCAGTTACCCTTTAAAAAAAAACAGAAAAAAACAGATTTGCCAGAAAGGTGGAATCATCCTGTGATGTAACCTAAACCAAATAATTTTGTAGCAAGGCCTCGGTAGTTAAACTGCTATTCTGACTTAATTTTCTGGTTGTGGCATGTTTAATTTGTCTGTACACATTAATACACTCCAAACTGTTTTCTTTATACACCCTGAAGTAACACTTTGTGTTCATGCACTGTAGTGTAACAAGTTTTATCTAATCCTCGCTGTTTGTGAATGTGAAATAAAGTAGCATAAATAGACAGTGGACTTTTAGGCGGCCATATTGAATATTCAGGTAGGCTCTTCTTCAGTCTTAATTTAAGCTTTAATGAATCAGGCCCAATGAAAAAATGTATTGTGGTTGATTGCTGTGCACAATGAAACTTGTTTTAGTTAGTTTAGTTAGTGGCATTGTAAGTTTTTTTTTTTTACCACATAATACATTCTGTCATTGTCACTGTTTGGTGAAGAGGTTGTTTTTGGATTAGAAAAAGAAACCAAGGCAGATGCTACTAGAAATTAATGTCTTGATGGATTCCACATGGTTAAGGGGTTGGTCAGAACATGTGATATTCCTATTTCCATTTTTTAAGGAACAGTGTTTGGTGCTTGAATGGTCAGTTGCCAGGCCCAAGTGCTGTCATTTGGTAACAAAGCAGCAAATACTAGTTTTTAGTAAGTCCAAACTTGCAGCGCAATTATTAAGGACTAGAGTAGCAGGTCAGGGAGGTTGGACAGATGGCCATGGTTATCTAGAAAAGTTGTATTTGCCTCATCCTATTTTAGAGCCTACTGCTGTTATGGCAGAACTTGCAGATTTTTTTTTTTTTCTCGAACTGGTATGTCAATTAGCATCTGGGAACATCTTAACAATACAATCATTTAATGTGAGGATTCTTTTAATTAAGCCAATAATTACTTTTTTTTCAAATACAAAAGGAACAATTGGTCCCACATCTGATGGAATTTGACTAATTCTGTCTTTTTTCTGTGTCAAAGATCTTCTGCGACCAAAGGATTATTGTATATGAATAAAACTTGAATAAATGTTCATATGTATGGCCAGCATTATTGGAGTTGGCTGCTGATATGAGATAAATATCCCATTTTAAAACTTACATTACAGCAGTTCTGGGCTCCAGTGATGGAACACCAATGTGGAGGGGTTAGGGATATATATGCAGACTTCTGCTATTTGGCTACCCAATGGAAAAGTACTGGTGGGTTATAAACTATATGATGATGTTATGAAAAAAATGTTGCATCTACACAAATAAAATGTATCAATGTAGTTGACGTATCTAGGTAATAGCCACAACATGGTCAAACTATTTCTTGATACTTGCCTGTTTTTGCAGCTTAACATTTTATCTCAAACCCTTCTCCACCAACTGTTAGGGAAGTGGACAATGGTTCTGCACAGATTGATAGCTGGGAACTTGCTTGGTTTGGTTATGTGATAAACCACATTTTTGGTTTGTGTTGGAAGAGAAGCTTATTTTATCTATGTTTGATTTGCAGCAGTTCCTGAATGTTTATCGGTCTATAATGCAAAAATGTACATTTAATTTCAGATAATAAAATAACCCAATGGGAAGACCCTCGACTACAAAATCCAGCCATCACTGGGCCAGTAAGTTAAAATAAAACCCAACTAATTATGTTTTTGTCTGAAATGGATGAAGATATGTAAGATTACTTGATTAAATGTGTAAAGCCTAAACATGAACAGTGTATTTGCCATGAGTTTGGTATTTTAAAGCAGATAGGTTGAGGTTATGATTTATTTTTGGTTTGACAACTTTTGCAAACTCTTGTCAGGGGAAAAAAAAAGTTTCTTGTGGTTTCTGCTGTTACTTTTGGTAACCAGAAAAGAGTGTCCTGTGTGCTCAGTTGATCTATGCTGTATTGTCACCAAGAGCCTCTACTTCATAAACTTAAAAGATTTTCCTTAACCCTAGAGCTAAACTCTGCCCACCTGTTATTCAACTAACCAACACAAGCCTTTCAGAAGCCCATAAAGTACAAGTGTGTTTGCTTACTCAAAGTTGAGGTCCCTGGGGAGTGCACCAGTTTTAGTAAGATACACTGAAGGTTTTTCATTCTAGAGGTTATAATGTGAGCCACAAGATGCTGTTAGGCAAACCTTTTTTTAAATTTTTATTTATTTTTTTTTTTAAATTCACAAAGATTCCACAGGTCCCAAGCTAACCAAGTTAACTCGATATATAAATATTTTCATTTTTTAGTTTAAAACCTAAGAAACAAGTTCAGTGAGTAATTCAACTTGTCAGCACTTAGCTGGAATGTAATTTCTGTGTGTGCTGACCTCTTTAGAGTAGTTAATGTAAAGGAGTTCTTCAATTTGAAGATGGACCCGATTGTCTTTGTATGGCTATAATATAGTTTAAATGTTGGAAAAATGGAAATGTTTAAATAAAATCAGATTTTTAAGAGATGTCTCTGTTAAAGCACATAATGAGTGTGACTTTATTTTAATGTAATCAACATTCTCTCTTTATCTTCCAGGCTGTTCCCTATTCCAGAGAATTTAAGCAGAAATATGATTATTTCAGGAAAAAATTAAAGAAACCTGTAAGTATTACAATTACATTACATAATTTATTATAGTTGTGTACACGGCCACTTGCTATTGGACTATTATCTGCTTACATATTACATAATATTACATAGGAGCTCTTAAAACTTTTTTTTTTACACACTTGTTGCTGAGAACCCCACTGTGGTCTGCAGCCGGTGCCTGCAGCGTATCAGCTGTGGTAAAAAAAAAAAAGTACCAGCCATTTGGACACCAAATGAGGAAACATGCACCACAAAGCTCAATGGAACCACAGCCTAATAAGATAAATTGACAGCATTGAGTCTTGGTAGTAATGGTCACCAGGGCAAAGAGAAAGGTATATCCACCCAGTGAGGTCAAAGACAACAATAAAACTTTCCTGACCACTAAAAACTAAAATGTTTTAAAAACTAATTAAGTTTTGTTTAACATAAATTTTAACAATAACTCCTCAAAGTGAAATCTAAAAATATTATGAATACTCAATACCAATTGCCTGAATTGAGTCTTTAAGTGCTTTATATAGGCTGGAGAAAGAACTGGTTGTTGGTCATTGTAGTGAAGGATCTTATACTGTACCATGGATTGGCAGACCAGTGTGTAGGGATCCTTTATTTAAGGAATTGTCCCACAATCAGTGCTAAAAGCAGAATCTTTCAGAGGCGCCCATATTTAAGGATTGTAATGGGTGCGGCTACCCCAATTAAGTGGGATGGTCAGCCAGGAAGTTTGAGATTAGATACCTGTGGAGGTGAATTAGGATACGGATTAGTTTTCTGCAAAGAAGAATGACTAGAAAGAGTGTGACCAAGACTGGGTCTGAGATACTTACCCCTCCAGATCATGATTTCAGCTAACGAACCATGGCAATCTGCACCCCGAACTTTCCCCCTTATATGCTTTGCTATTCAATAAACCCTTAGATTAAACCCTTCAATAAACCCACCAGAATATAGAACTCTGCAGAATTCATCTACTGACTTACCCACTTTGATCATTAGAATAAAGTGCAAAAAAATTAAGATATTGGTTTTCAAGCTGTGCTTGCAGTTCAGTAATAGTATTCTAGAAGGACCCCTGCCACTATGTAAAGCACACCCTGTCTGATGTCTGCTAGTTTGGGTTTGATTCCTCACAGCATGTAATTGCAGATAATCAAAGCAAACTGCTAGGTATACCGGCACAGAACTGTACATTGGTTCATGTGCCATGTGTAAGTATGGTAGACCACAGTTCTAATATGTGAAATAGACCCAATTATTTTTGGTTCACTTTAAACGTACATATAAGAGATTTCTTCTTCAGTTAAAGACAGTGGGTTTACTTATTTGAACATTGTTAAAATGGATTTTTAGATAACATGGTAAAAAGTAGTAAATAAAAACATGTAAACACCAAGGTAATTACATAGGCTCATCTCTTTATAAACCTGAAATAAAAGGCCCTCTAATTACATGGTCATCATCCTAACAAAAGTTTCATTCCCTCCCCAGGCTGACATACCAAACAGATTTGAAATGAAGCTTCACAGAAACAACATCTTTGAGGAATCATACAGAAGAATAATGTCGGTAAAGAGGCCGGATGTGCTGAAGGCACGGCTTTGGATAGAGTTTGAATCTGAGAAAGGCTTGGATTATGGTGGAGTGGCCAGAGAGTGGTTCTTCCTTTTATCCAAAGAGATGTTTAATCCATATTATGGACTGTTTGAGTATTCCGCCACGTGAGTTTCTTTTGTGCCTCACCTCGTAACTGCACCTTATCTATGTTGGGACTTTTTATTATTTATAATGTATGTGGCAGTTTATCATTCCAGATTGATTCTGGTTTGTCTATTTAAGACTGATTTCAACTTTAATCATTGACTTGACCTAAGACTATAGAGTTAGGTGTATATAAATATGAGCATTGCTTTCTATAATAAGCTACCTAAATAATTTTCTGTGTACTACTGATTGAAGTTTAAACTGACCCCACTGATTGACCAGCATGGCTTGTATTATTGGAGTCATATGCTTGTACATAGTTTAGCTGGTTTGGAGACATAGTACATTTGATATTGTTCAAAAGATAAAATGTAAGAAGTAATACAAGTGGCCACTGCCTACTTATATACATGATCAATGAAAGGGGTTTGGTTGTAGTGAGATATCAAGAATAACATTCTGAATTATTATGTTTCTCTAAATCTTTAGTCTACATGTAGCTCATCACCCTTTAATCTTTGCCACAGGGACAATTACACCCTCCAAATAAATCCCAACTCTGGTCTTTGCAATGAAGATCACCTCTCGTATTTCACATTCATCGGGCGAATTGCTGGCCTTGCAGTATTCCATGGGAAATTATTAGATGGTGAGTGCTATTCTTTTCCTCCAAATGGCTAACTATAACCAGACAAGTGAATGTGTGACAAGCAGGGCTCCAGGGGACAGAGGCTGGGGTTAAAAGTATCTAGCTGAATATATATATATATATATATATATATATATATATATATATATATATAGTCTTCCCTGGTGAGTTATTACTGCTAACCAAATGTTCATTTAGCTTTACATTGAATGGAATTTTCTGAGTTTTCATGGTTTTAAAATGTATATATTGCAAATTACAAGTTTTTACAAGAGCTGGATTTCTTGAATTGATACAGAAATATCTGTTTACTTGACCATAAATGCTGTGTCTATATCACTTCATGCCGGCTAAAAAGACAGCAAAAACAATCCTATATTTCTCTGGTAAACAACTAATGTTACCATGTTGGAGATGAACAGAGACATACATGTTGTCATGCTTGTGTGACATTTATGGTGTCCTTCATAGATAGAGGAAAACGAATCCAATTCCCAATATATTACATTAAGGTTGTGGGGTTTTGATATGCTTTAACGCTGTAGCTTGAAGTGAACCATCCGGGTATTAAATATGGGCTAAACTGATCGTACTGATGAATAAGAGCCACACCGTGATGCCTGCAATTACCAGTGTTTATGCTCATAGCAGACCCCATGAAGCCTTAGGCTGGGTACACAGGTGCAATAATTGTTCATGCATCGTGCAGTCTTTTGTCGTTGAAAAGGATCGTGAAAGATCTAACGACAAAAGACTGTACAATGCATGAACGAGCCCTGTACGTACATTGCTGTTCTGCTCTTTAAAGAGGGCGGGAAACAAAGGCAAAGAGTGCTGTACACACACCAGATTCTTTTCTGATATCAGCCCTGATGCGATTATCTGACATGTGTACCTAGTCTTAGGATCTGGGTACAAATACTGCAAGATTCTTGCCTGCTTTCTGTAACTAAATAAGCCAATTTTTACATACACTAAATTAGCTGCAGAATGGAAATGATGGCAAATTTGCAGAATTTCTTCCAAACACACATTTTTTAATCTCAAATAGATCAATATCTCTGTACCAACTACTTTATATAAATGGGAATAGCCCTGAGCTCTGCTTCCAGTTCATTATGTTCACAGCAGATTATAGCAGCAGTCATTGCCGGTCAGAGTGCAGTTTATTATACAATATAAGAGGTAGCGAAGCAGTGCTGCGCGTTCAGTGCCTGGCGGCACTGCTGGGAAATGTTATGTGGATGGACAGCAGGAGCACAAAGCTAATCAGTACTTTGTTGATCTTATTACTGTAATGGAAGCTGTGGTGCATTATATGAAGAAAGTGCCATGTGTCCTTTTACTTGTATCTATCAGATTTCGTGTCGCTTTCTATTTCTGCTTGAAATTGGGCTCAGGAGTTTTTCCTTTGGAGTCACATTTACTGTCAGCTCCCAGGAAAAAAAACTCATAAATGTGCCACATTCACCATCAGTTGGATCGTTTCATAAAAAACTATGTTTAATGCTTTCTTGCAGGCTTTTTTATTCGACCTTTTTACAAAATGATGCTGGGGAAGCAGATAACACTAAAGGATATGGAGTCTGTGGTAAGTTTTGAAATTTCCTCAAACCTTGCTTATTGGGAAATAAACTCAACACCGCCAAGTTTATTGTTTAGCTTAGGGGTACTTTACCTTTTTACAATTACAGACCCCCCCCCCCCTAATGAATTGCCCAGTATTGGCCCCTTTGGCCAAATTATCAGCAGTCCTATTTATTAGGTACCACTTTAACTTCAGTGAATGCTACCAGCTTGGTTTAAAGTGGAATTAAAGTTAAAAATAAAATACAAGCAGGCTTTAGTAGAGAGGGGGCCAGGTTTTGTCTATTCTGCAGTAAAATAAACATACCTTCCTCTTCACAATTCTGTAATACACCCCTCCTAACACCTTTGCTAGCATCAACATCTTCACCCTCAACTCTTCTGGGTTTGGTATCTTTGGCCATCTTGGTTGGCCAGGCTGGAATGTGGTACATCCTGCACATGTGTACAGTAGATTATGTATTCCTGGCAGCCAGCTCAGTGTACATTATAGAAAATATTGTGCACAGGCAGGTAAGTTTGGTTTATTGCAGAAGAGACACAGGCTGTCCATACTGAAATAAAGAACCTGCCTGCTTTTTTCATTTTTAAGATTAGTTCCCCTTTCATTTGTGTAATCTGACACATCAAGTGTACTTCTTCACTTTGATTTAGGGTTAAATAATTCAGGGAATCTTGTTTCAGTTTTTTTTTGTTCTTTTCAGAGTCAGCCACATACCATAATATTTTGTTTCTGTGCCCCCAAGAGGTATGGATGCCACACATAGGCCTCCTCTCTCTCAAATGTATCTGCTGTGCAGTCCAAAGCCAACCTCTTGTGGGATTAATGGGACTTCTCCTTATTGATCTCACTTTCTGGAGTCATCTTGCATCTAGCTGGAATAAATGCTGCTGTGGCAATCATTCTACCTGCTGGTCAAGGCTCATTAAACCCATAGATAGTATAAACAGGAGTTTGACATTTTTTCTGAATCCAATTGAATATATACTTCTTTTCCCTGAACCCCACTGTATTCCTAAAGATCATTACTACTGTGTAATCTGGGGGTGAATATATCTGAAATTTGTCTAGCTGACCATCACTGGTCATCTGGTGAGCACCAGCTATATATCAGCCTCCATGTACCTAAACATCACATGTAAAACTGTTTAATTATGTGACAAGTCTCAGACCTAATGCAATTTCTTTTTTCTCTCTAGGATAGTGAATACTATAATTCTTTAAAATGGATCTTAGAAAATGATCCAACTGAGCTGGATCTCAGGTTCTGTATAGATGAAGAGAATTTTGGCCAGGTATGTACACACATTATATGCATTTAGAAATATATTTGTTGATTTTATTCTGTGCAGACTAGCTCAGTGGTCACCAACCTTTTCAGACCTATGGACCACTAAATGCATGGACTCTAGACCGCGCATGCGTGGGGAGCCGTGTGCCACCCAAAGGGGAGGGAACTTCCCCCAGAGTGATGTCATAATGCCAGAACCCCGCCCACTGGAATGTGTCTGTGGGAATTTATACCCATTCAGCCATAAAAGCATAATGTTTACAGTTTCCTTCCTGAACTCAGGTATTTGGAGGGGGTTCCATACACTTGCGCTTGTAGTAGGTGTGAAGTTCAGGTGTCCACACACCCTTTCTATAAAAGTAAATCTGTGGGAAACATTGAACTGGTTATAAAAATCTATAACCCATTTCTTAGTGAACATTAAGGACGCCCCCATCGTTATGCCACAATTTTAAGTGCCAACTATCAGCATGCCAGGGCACTGCCATGTGGGAGGTAAGGGTCTTGCCTAGGGCAATAGTAATAATAATATTTAGAAAGTGCATTGCCACTTCAAGGGTCTCTATGTTGTATAGGAACCATAGATTTTAAAATTAATATCCTTTATACACACTGGGCTTTTTAAGGTATGCAGAAAGTAATCAATGGAAGAGCGGTTCAATCACATATCTAGGAATCCAACTATCCCCCAAAGTGAAGAATTTATATAATCTAAACTATACCCTTTTAATTCACCGAATTGCATCAGATCTTCGTAACTGGGACAAATCAGCTTTTTCATTGTTCGGAAGGGCAGCAATTTTGAAAATGAACATAACCCCTCTCATTCTAAATTTACTGCAGACTATTACCATTAACTTGCCGGTTTCATTTTTTAAAACGTTACTGTCATCTTTTCAATCCTTTTTATGGGGCAGAAAGACTCCTAGAGTGGCCTTCCACCTACTGGCAGCACTCAACTCAAACAACATGGAGGCATTGGGCTCCCTGACATTCAAAAATATTACTGGGCCTGTCACCTTTCTAGAATAATAGATTGGAAAGTACACAAACTATCTAAGGATTGGGTTAATGTTGAACAGTGCTTTTCACTTACCATAGATAGAGTACAAGCAACTGACTCCTAGTCTCAAAGAACATCCTTTTATTGGGACCTCACTACAAGTTTTTGAGCAGGCTTGTCGTAGTCATAAAATATCCTCAATACCAGGACCACTGTCCCCCATTTGGCACAATCCAGCTTTCCCTCCAGGCCAGTCTTCAGGGTTTCTCAAACAATGGCAAGCTAATAGACACCATAACAGCAGCACATTTCTTTGTTAAAGACAAATTCAGAAAGCGACAGGCCCTAAGCTCTGAAACAGAAAATACTCCATTTCCATGGTGTGCATACTTTCAATTGCGACACTTTCTCACTGCCCCTACTTCCCACCCACACTTGTGTAGACGTCCCACTCCATTCGAGAAATATTATTTATAATCTACCCCAATTAGATACGTAATTTCAACAATCCACAAGGAACTGGCCGACCCTCCAGGGGCAGGTCAGTCTCTCCTTCAGACTAAATGGGAAAAAGATTTAGGGATTTAACTGTCAGAACAGGAATAGGAGAATATTGACTTACTAACGGTTAAAGGTTGTAAACATTCAATTTCAAACTACGCACAAAACGGTACAGAGTACCCCCAACAATCAACAAACTTTACCCAGAATTGCACAGTAAGTGCTGGCGCTGTGGTGCCGAGGAAGGTACATTTTTACATATATGGTGACACTGTTCTAGTTTTCAAAAATTCTGGAAAGATGTCCAGGACCTTATCCCGGTCATCACGGGCGAAACACACCAATTGACTCCTGCACAGATTCTTCTGCACAATAGTGACTCTCAGCCACACAAATTCAAAAAGACATTACTATTCCACCTCCTGAATGCAGCCAAGTTATTGATATCACTACGATGGTAATCGAACCAAATACCTACAATTAAAGAATGGTTTGCTGATAAATAAGATGAATTGGAGCAATGGAGGAACTTATCCATTCATTCATGACATTCATTCATTCATTCATGATGGCATGACACATTTTTACTCTACATAGGCGTGCTGTCTACATTTCCCTAGCACGAATGTATTCCAAACTTACCTCTCCGACACTCCAACTGCATAAACTTACAACTACTTATGTTCTGGTTCTCTACTCAAAGTCCCTTACCCCCTTTCCTATTCTTCCTCCCTTCCCAATCCCCCCATCATCAACAAACAGTACCCTGATTTTAAATGTTTTTTTGTTTATCAATGTTTCTCTGCAGTCTAAAATATATCTTGAAAAGAACAATATATTGTATCTGTTATGTAACTTCAAAGATTTTGTCATTTTTCAAATGTTATACTTTTAATGTATACCTAATTGTTTATTTAAATTTTTCAAAAAAGCTTCTTTTGGAAAAGAAAGTTAACATTAGGGGAAATATCTGGATAGAAGATGGTTATTCTAGAAAAAGCTGGTCCTGTTATTTTATCTTTTCTTAGCTATTCCGGTTTGTTATTTTTGGCTGGAGCTGTGTTTTAAATAATTTAGGGAGAAATTGTTGAAACACAAAAGTTGAAACCTCATGACATTATACCTGATAAGTGAGCAGAACTCTTTGTTAGGTTTTCTGTGTTTCACATAATCTAAAATAATGAATCATTTATACACTCTTGCTAATATGTGCAAAAATCTGATGTATTTCCTACTCAGTCATCTCTGCCTCCCCCTCAAGAGGACATTGTATATTCAGTACATGAATGGATTTCCTTTTTTTTATATTTCAGACTTACCAAGTTGACTTGAAGCCAAATGGTTCAGAAATGGTTGTAACAAATGAAAATAAGAGGGAGTATATTGAGTATGTGATACTTTTTTATTATTATACAATGTTGATAGCACATTAATGTTTTATTGACCATACATTCATAGAGCCGGATCCTTTAAAGAAGTTAATTCCTTTTATTACTTTTGATGTTTACAATATTCTGCATGCACTTCATGGCTGCAGAATCTGGGTACTGTCGATCCTTGCATATGCCCGTGCACATCATCAAGACTACGGGTCCTAGGATCCTGCCAGTTACAATGCAGCAATGCTGGACAATGATCCTGACAATCAGTGCAGAGGGGCTAAGATAGCAGCTGAGGCTGAACATGCAGCACCCTGTGGGTTGGCACATCACATGGAGGGAGTAGATGTTTATACCTAAAGATGGCAATGCTTTCTTTCTTGTTGACCATGTAAAGGCATCATTGTCACCCTCTTACAGAAATTGCCCAGGGCTAACTTTTTTAAATCAATTAGTTATATAAATGGAAGCCTGCATAAGAAAAAAAAAATGTGCGCATAAAACATGGAAATATTAGTTGGAAGCCACCTAGTTCAATTCTAGTTAGCAAAATGATCAGAAATGATTTGCACTTCACAACTAGGAGGCAGAGCCCCTAAAGTGTATCTATAACTAAACAACTTTTTTAATTTTTTGGGAGGCGGAGTAAACCCACGTCAGGTTTTACTGCTATCTTGGGTTCCATTAGAAAGATTCTTCTCACTTGCTGGTCTGGCGTTATAACACCAAACCAAAAATGCGGGAAATTCAGAGATTTAATAAATTTTTTCTCCTGTTTCAACCCTTTTACCAGACAGGAAGTGAAAGAAGCTCTCTAAGCGAGTGCCAAAGCAGTAAAATTTGACAGTTATGTACTCCTTTACAGCTCTACCTGATGTTTTGGATATAGATATATCTAAAAAAGCCTATATATATATATATATATATATATATATTGATACAACATTGAAATATTGGTTGATAATAAGGCTGATCCATTTAAGAAACAGGTATAATAGTTACAGGTCACACACAGGTTTACACTGTCTATATTCTTTGTGAAAAGATGAAAATGTCTCAATATATTGCTAATAATGTAATCTACTGTTACTATATCTTGCCCAGTTAAAAGAGATCTTCCCAAGCTTGATAAGAGATACAATAATATAACTGCAGCAGCACCACTTTGCAGAATTATGTATTGTGCTGTTATGTTTCATTGCCATCGTCACATTGTACACCTTATTTTCTGCTCCACACAAAAACGTCATAGCTGTGCAACTGACAATCTAATGAATCAGCCAGAATATAAAAATGGATTATTCTTTTTGAACTGTTATGACTAATCACCAGGACATCCTGAAAAATCAAAGGTAGAATTCATAGATAATATATATGGGGCTAGGTATTAAGTTATACATGCACCCTAAGGGGGGTGGAGGTCAGTGCATGTCAATACTAAAAGTGCCTGGACCTCATTATATATTAGAATAAGATTCTGTGAATTTTCTTCAGCTGTGCATATCTGTAATTTCTTTTTCTTTTTTTTTTTCTTTTTTTTTTAGTCTCGTCATTCAGTGGAGATTTGTTAACAGGGTACAGAAACAGATGAATGCATTTTTAGAGGTACGTTTTGTTTATTTTTTCCTTTTTCAGTGTGTGCTGTTTTTATGGGGATTTGTATTTTGTGTATCTGTAGTCAGAGTACAACACTGACAGCTGTTAACCCCAACCAATGTATCCAAGCGACATTTTGCATGGCAAATGCTGCGCGATCCTTTTGTGCCTGGACATCATTGATGTCTAGTAAACTTGACCCTACTTCTAAGGGATCCATTACCACAAACAAGATTTATTATATGTATCCCCTTCCTTATATGTTAACAGTATAAAAAATAGTCAGATCGCATTATCACCACTCCTAGACGTCTCAGGTTCAGAACGTAGCATCATCCCTTTGCCCACAAGATTCCTGGGAATGATGAGTATCCCAAAATGGTCAAAAAGATGGTGCAGTACAGTGCAGGTTCATCCTATTAGATTTCGACTGTTCAAACTTCTCTTAGATTGGGCCTAAAGCATAATGATGTCATGATGACATTGAAGGAAGCACGGAAAGGTCTAACTTTTTTCTCTCTGCACTTCCATCCAGTGTTTCTGGAAAAGGTGGGACACCTCAAATAAGCAGACCTTACCACAAAGGTGCAAAGTCTGCTTCAAATTATTTTTATTTTGTTTTTCACCCAACCCCTTGAGTACTTTGTGTCACTGACTTTAAACAAGAATGCAGATAAGGAATACTGATTCACTTTGATAACATTGACCGGCATGTTTGTTCTGAACCAATGACTCAGTTCTGAGCCAGGGAGCTTTTTTAGAAAGGTCAGCAGTGGTAGACTTTTTTTTAATAAATTAATTTGTATGAGCACTGCCAGAGCTGTGACATTTCCTTCAAAATGTTAGAAAACCTCAGATGTGCAATTTGGTCCTCACATTTGAGGAAAACTGGAGAACAACATGTGGGCAGCCATTGTTGACCTTTCTACTAGATTGTAAGCTCTTCGGGGCAGGGTCCTCTCCTCCTGTATCACTGTCTGTATTAGTCTGTCATTTGCAATCCCTATTTAATGTACAGCGCTGCGTAATATGTTGGCGCTATATAAATCCTGTTTATTAATAATATTAATAATAATAAATTCCTCCTAAAAATGTCAGTGGCTTGGCAGACATGTTACCCCCTGAACTATTCAGTCACAATTTTGCAGTTTTATCTCTAACTGTCCTGATATACCTGTTTAGAGTTAGTAGGCCTGATTTATTAAAGCTCTTTAAGACTGGAGAGGAACATGGTTCCTCCATGTTAAAAAGCATTTGCAAACCATTGCAATATTAGCTTCCTTGCATTGGGCCTGATTTATTAAAGCTCTCCAAGGCTGGAGGGGATAATCTTTAATCTTTGAAGCTGAGTGATCCAGCAAACCTGGAATAGATCTGGTCCAGGATTGAAAACATTTGCTAATAAATAGCAAATGACTTTTAAGAAATTCATTCCAAGTTCGCTGGATCGCCCAGGTTCACTAATAAAAGTGTATCCTCTCCAGCCTTGGAGAGCTTCAATAATTCAGGCCCAGTAATTAGGCTCAGCATTATAGCCACACATCTACAATGTTCAAAATGTGATCATCAGTGGTATTCTCCATCACTCAGAGAGACTGTTTGATTGCCATAAGCAATAATGCCATTTGTTTTTTTGACAATATCTACTATTAACATATGATTGTGTTGTTTTTTTTTTTTTTTAGGGATTTACTGAACTCATTCCTATTGATTTGATAAAGATTTTTGATGAAAATGAACTTGAGGTATGTATATACATTACATTAAATATAGTGTATAGTGTCTACCACTATATTAAAAAAAAAAAACATTTAATTTAGCTCTAGATATATGATTTAAGATGACTTATTATGTAAGGAATTTAGGGAATACACATTTTTGCATGATCCATGTGTGTCTGCAAAGGGTTCTGTCTGTAGCACCACCTACTGGCAAAAAACAGCAATACAGCCAGGAATGATAATTGCTTATTTAAGCAATATTATTTCTGTGGTCAATCTTGGAGCAGCGGTCGTCAACCTTTCGGACCTCACGGACCACTAAATTCATAATTTTTAATCTCAGGCATGATGCCGGAATCTGCCCACTCTCCCATCCCAGGCTCAGACCTTATTGCTAAACATCATGGGGGGAATGTAGTGCAGGAGTTTGACTACGGGGGACATGATCAGCAGGACCAGGACAAAAGGTAGTTTTTCTGCTGACTACCAAAATTTTCTCCGGTTGGCGACCGCTGACTTAGAGGATATTATTTTTTCTTGGATATACATATCCAGGGAGGTAATGGCAGGGACAGCACACAATAATTACACATTCCTACCACAACAATATTTGCAAGGTGGTCTCTTCATAAAGTAGTAAAATTTTCTAGCAATTTTAAGAGCACCTTTGTAGTAAATTAAAAATAATATATATTTTTTTTTAATTTAACAGTGCATTTAAAATACTTGACTTTGTTGTCCATCGTTGGGTATACAATAAATGCATCTTTATTTGTCTTCTTTACTATGTGTCACCAGTCCTGTTTTTCCTACCTGACTAATAGAGTTACCAGAAAAGGATTTTCAAGTTTCAGAATGCAGATATCAACTATTGTTGATAAAAGTTTAGCTTTAATTAATTTTAAAAAGTTACTTATTTTAAACATACCAGTTAATGTATTTGAGTCAAACTCCATACATTTTGTTTTCTTATAATATATTTATATATTAAATATATATATTATATATATATATATATATTATATATAAAAAACATTACTCTAATCGCACTTAACCAGCATTGCCAGATTGTCCTGGTCAAACAAGAATAGTTATTATAAACTAGTATTTAGGTAAACAAGCTAAAACATTCCAGTGTTAGGAGCAGATAAGGTAGGATGTGATTGTTTTAGAGATCTCTTGCTGAAACTCCTGGTATGCTATGTTAACAAGTGACTGTAAAGAATCGTCTATGTTGATTTTCTAGTTACTAATGTGTGGTCTGGGAGATGTGGATGTGAATGACTGGAGACAACACACACTGTACAAAAATGGATATTGTGCAAACCACCCAGCAATCCAGTGGTACTGGAAGGTAAGAATACCTCAATATCTGTTATCAGAATGACACATTTATTTAAAAGCAATCACAGAATGACTGCCAGCTCACAGTTGTACCTCATTCCCTGCCCATATTATCCATCAGAAAACTCTCCAGCTGATATTTTTCAGGATAATCAGGTTTACTTTATTTTTCTTTAGCCAGAAGAAAATGGGAAAAAGATAAAAACTAAGTACCATGAAGGAAATCCTGCTACTCAATGTTATTGGTGTGTCAGGAGTGCTTTAAAGAATTGCTAAAGAGAATTACCAACATTCCTTCAGATATTTGTAATCATTAAGATGAGTTGTAAACGTTTCAAGTCTTATCATTTTCTTCTTTCACATTCACATTGGAGATACTGTATTCCCAAAGTAATGTACTGTGTGAGAGAAGTAAATATACATCTTCCTGAATCCTATTAGGTTTATACCAGGCAAGAAATATATTATGATTCCTCATTCCTGTTCTTTAATCTACGTATGAAATGAGCATGTATAGCATAGAACTGTCTCATAAACCATAGAATCATCTTCTAGGAGAGGTTGCATTCTCTGAAGATAATATATATTACAAGAAAGTTATTATTATGTAACATAATCCAACAATATCTTATACAATGTTTTATCAGAACGCACATCCACAGGGTAAAAGATATGTTATAGTGTATGGGTATAAATTCGATATATACAGCACCTCTACGAATACTTAAATGAGTATTTAAATGAACAACATTCTCAGCTTTTTGTCTAATACACTGTGCAACAATACCATTAAAGAGTTTCAGGTAACAATGGTGTTAATGTTGGTCTATAGAGATAACTGTAGACAGTTAAAATCCATATGTTTTATATTTAATGAACAGGTTAGTTTGTTCCCATTGTTGTATACCGTATTCAAACAACAGAAGTTGTCATTCCTGTCTGTCTAATGCTGGGCTATACCTTTAATAGGCTGTGCTGTTGATGGACGCTGAGAAACGGATCCGATTGCTGCAGTTTGTAACCGGGACTTCTCGTGTGCCTATGAATGGATTTGCTGAACTCTACGGTAAGTAAAATGTCTTGTGTATTTCAGGTGAAAGTAAAACTATTGCTATTTTTATTATCACATGACAAACCTATATTTTGAAAAACACATTGGGAAAGACTGGTATTTTCATGATTTTTTTCCATGACACATGAATAAAGCAGCGCTGTACCCACAGAGACATTCTGTTTTATGATGAGATGAGGATGAGTGAGCGGTTCCCCACTGTGTGCCCCTACATAGAAAATGAAAGTAGTAATCCCTGTTCACTCCTCGCCAGGACAGATCAATAAATGATGTTGGGGGACTACTGTACACACTCTAGATTTTCACCCACAATCCTTCATCCTGAGTGAAAGTTACCTAGTGTCTGTAAGTAGCATTAGCCAGCCATTTTTGGTCTATGTGGGTAAAAGTGGAATCCTAGGTAAATACTGGGCAGCACGGTGTCTCAGATGCTAGCACATTGGCCTTTGCAGTTTTCCCTAGGTCCCAGTTTTGAATCTTGGTCAGGACACTATCTGCATGGAGTTTGTAGGTTCTCCTAGCATTTGTGTGGGTTTCCTCCAGGTACCTCCTTTGTCTCCCACATTCCAAAAACATGAAGTTAGATTAACTCTACGCTCTACGCCGGGTTTTGTTGTGTTTTACTTGCAGAGAATTACCCTCTTGCCTAGCAAGAAGTGAGTAGAGATCCCACAGAACAAATACCTGTTGTACTCTGACTATGATAAATATTATCAGTTTCGTAAGACTGTATCATCTGTTATAAGGCAGGAAAGCTATTCCCCTGTAGAGGGGGGTGGTGGCGATGAAAAGTTTTTGTTAATTTGATGAATCATGCAGGTCAGGACTCGGTAAGCCTTGAGAATGAGATTATTATTCCGTCTAGTGTCTAGTAGATGTAGAGGTTGTAGAGTTTAATAACACGAATGTATAGAAATCTCACAGGGAGACAGAAGTGATATTTATGCTGCTTTGCAGCTGGTGTCCACCAGGCATAGGATAGATATTCCACTATGTGAGATGAAAGAAAAGACAATTTTGCAAACAAAACAATATTATGTCATCCTAATTAGTTTTTTTTAAAACTCTTAAAAGAAAACCAATCTACATCTGTGCTTTATTAATTTATCATGCAGGGAAAAAAGTAAAAGGTTCACAATAGCTTGGGTTTACAATGCTTCTAATCTGAATGCTGAAATGTAAATGACATCACTGTAATCCCAGACCTAATGACCCACCTCAAAGGAGTGTGACCATGACGTCCTTTCAGAAGTAGGGAGAGTGAGGCTGGCTATCATTCAGTATAAGAGAAAACCAACCCTTCATTCTCTTTATGAGCAGCATCAATTACATTTTTTTTAACTGTGTTAAACTGATTTTTTTTTTTTAAATTACTGTCCATGAAATTTATTACTATAGAATATTTATTCCTATATTGCAATTTATATGCTTAGCAACTCTTGTCAAACATCCCAATGGAAGTTGCCCATAAACACATTCTAAACACTCCTAAAGCATTTCACAGCATTTTTTAGCAAAGCGTTTGGACTAGCGTTTCACTGAGGAAACATCATACTGTTAAAAGCAAAAAGAACCAGCATCCTGAGGACTCTCAAAGTTTGTTTGAACTTTCTCTAATTATTATGCTGTGTTGTTTAAATGACATGAGTGTTCATATTGTTTTCTCAATATTCTAGGTTCTAACGGTCCTCAACTGTTTACAATAGAGCAGTGGGGAAGCCCAGACAAATTACCCAGAGCTCATACATGGTAAGTCATACAACCGCTATGAATTTTCTATGTAGATTTAGTGAACTCTAGCTCTTCCTGTGATGTTCGGCAGCAGCACCCCAACAGCCAATCTTTAAAATGAGTTGTTGGGCTTATCGTACTCCTTTAGATTGGTTAAGATCAGATCTGCCAACAAAGCTTCCCCTGCTGTGTAGCAAATCATTGTGGCCTTCTGATTGAAAAGTTCAGATAAAAAATAAGGACAAAAATGGCTTCAGTGTAATACCACATACAGTCTGCAGATGTTGCTGTTTAGAAGGGGAATCTAACAACCAAAGCACCAAGGAACTAATACCCCTTCTTTTGCCAGTTTTTTACATTTCTTTTTTTACTTTAAATATATAAACAGATATAAAAAACTCATTTTTTAGTCTATGCCAAAAACGTTTTCTTTGTCTCAGGACAAAACTAGCTTCTTTTTTTACCGATTAGTAATATTACAGCTAGAATTTTTTATAGAAATATGTTAAAACGTAAGTATACCTTTGTAATTTGTAACCAAAAACTAATAGAAAAAACAAAATTATTAGAAAAAATGAACAGTACAACAGGGATTTTGGTAGTTTAGAACCAAGTAGTGTTACTGTCCGCATGTCTGGAACATTTTTGTAGTTTATCTCGTTTTAGTTTTAGTAGGGAAGAAAAAAAACATTTTTTTTTCTGCTGTCTTCATTTTCACTGACATAGAAAGTAATGAGAAGTCCAAAATCTCAGAATTGTTGGCACAAACTCCCACAGACAGATGGGTGGGGAACCTGTAAGTGGGAGGAGCACTTTTTCCAGTGACAAATTTCTAAGGGATTGTTCACATGAATGCATTGTGTTAACGTGTGGCAACACTCAGCACAGACATAGGTGCTCCTGGTTGTCTTTGATTGTTATTGGAATCTTAAGCTGCAACACAATGCTTAAAAAAAACATTGGCATTAATATGGCGTTGCCCCCCTTACCATTTCTTTGCAGCTATATCAGTTTTTTTCAATATGGGAAGGGCTTCTGAAAGAGTGAGCCTGTGGGAATTCATGGTTTCCTTTTGTTAGGTCAGGTACTGTTGTTGGATGAGAAGACTCACAATTGGTTTTTTACAATCGGTGTTCCTTCATCCTACATGTGTTGGGTAGGGTTAAGATAAGGGTTATGTGAAGTTGGCACATGTTCCTGTACACCAAACTCCTCAGCTGTGCACTTTAGTCATAAGTCATACAGGACCTGAGAAGGGCCTTCCCCAAACTGTTCAAAGAAGTAAAATTGTGCAAATGTCTTGGTATGCTATTACAGCTATCCTATGGAAACACCTGAACTGAAAAACCACATAATTTTTTTGCAAGGGATTCTTCTATCTCTTATAACATTTCTTCTTCTTTTCTCAACTTTTCTCCTTCAGCTTTAACCGTCTAGATTTACCTCCTTACGACTCCTTTGAAGAGTTACGGGAGAAACTTCTCATGGCGGTAGAGAACGCTCAGGGATTCGAAGGCGTTGATTAAGAAGCATCCTTTTCTTCTCCATTAAAACGCATCTTACTTTTTGAAAATTTGAATGAAATGGACACTACCAGTGATGACCGAAAGATGCTTAACAAAATTAAAAACACACTATCAAGAAAAAAAAATCAACATCCAATATGACAAAGGACTATGGTGACTCTCTTTGGGCTGTTGATGTTGTGTCAGTTTACGTAGCAAAATCGGATAATTTCTCATGATTGCTACAAAATTTACTTATGGGGGCAGAAAAAAAGTTGCTGGTAAAATGGTACAATTTTTAAAAAATCGGAAGTGGTGTAAACTGTGCCAATCAGGAACCTTTTCTTTTCGGGTGTTCGATCAACAGCTCCTCACGCTGGGTCTGCAGAGCACTTTCCTCGGTTTGGACCTCTGGCGCAAAAGACTGCAAATGAAACTTTTGAGGATCCAAACAGCGATTGTACGCCCATCATTGTATGCTTAAATTACATTTCAGGAGGACTTTATGTATGTGGTGCCAGCCCTTAATTCATTCTTTTACCCATTTTCTAATGACAGTGAATGGAACCAATCACATGGAAGGTATAGTATTAAAAAAAATGACGTTTACTTTTTAAATGATTTCGACCTACTTTCAGATTTTAACTTCGTTATAATTAATGCCGTCGACTCTCAATAGTTGACATTAGCTACTTCTGTTTTAAATCCAAAGATATTAAGATATTAATGCAGTGCCAAAACATTATCTTTGCATACAAGATGATTAGATAACAGAAGCCCATTGTTATTATAGAAAAATGGCCCATTTTTTGTAAAGACAAACTACGGTATGTTGCCACCCTTTCTCAGTGTTGTAACTGAGCTGGTTTAATTCATGTAATTCAGGGGAAGCATCCATTGCCCGGCCGTGCCACAGTGTAGCCATCAGCTTGCAAGACAGTGTGAGACTGAACACAAATCACAGAAGTGCTCATGTGTGAAAGTGCTTTGACATACCCATTTCTTGTTTCCCACATCAACCAATCAGCTTCCAACTGTCATTTTGTTATTGGAGAACTGAATAGGAAACAATGATTCTGGTTGGGTGCTGTGAAATGTTCTTATTGCACACTTTTCCTGTACAAGCCCCATAGTGTGGTTCTATTACGGAAGAGATATTTGCTAAAGTGGTGTATATTTATTTTTATTTTTGTAAATTAAATTCTTATTATTACCACTTTCTAATCTGCATCCAGATTTATATATCTCATACACAATGAGGTATATATCAACGCAGTCATGATGGTGCGATACCTCCTCAGTTGCCTGTAAACAGATATGGGACTTGCCCAGTTGAGAAGTGTTTCTAAAACTTGTGTTCAGGATTGATGTAACTTTAAATGAACCTGTATTGTAACAATTGCTATATAATGAAGCAAATCTTGTTGTAGTGTGCCAACAAATTAATCCACCCCTAGCTGATAACATTTCCATGCAGATATTGTGTTACAATGATTATTGTTCTTCTGATATCAATGTACGGAGTTTTGTTGGTTATTCCTGGCAGTTACAGTTGTAAGTCTCTTTGATTCCTTGGAGCTATATAAAGAGAGTACAGACAGCAAATTCCAGATTATTTCCCCTAGAGGACAGGCTATCATTAAGTAAAAGTTCAGTTGCTTCTGTAATAGTTGTTAAAAGGGGTAATGCCTTAATTCACAGCTTAATACATATTTGTGGGATATCTGCCTGACCTGTCATTCTGTTCAGATGGTCATGTGAGTCACAATTCTCTACCACATTTTCTTCATCTTGGGCTTTTACACTGGACAGTGGATAAACATCATCACATTACTCATGAACAGACTAATGAAGTGATAACCTGAACCAGTCATCTTTCTGAAAGTGTGGTGTGGCAGACGTCTAATTGTCTGAACAGAATTACAAATATGTTAGCAATTACAACTATTCACTTGCAGAATTTGTATTCAACTGCTTTTCTGCTGCTCCAACTTAAAGGTTTGGTTCACCCGAAACTGGCCAGTAACAACAAGTACCTCTTTTAATCTTCACACCTTCATATGTCCACCTTGTAAAACCTCTGAGGCTGAAAAATTCAGATTTTTAGATTTCCATGGCCCTACGCCTTACACCATTCCCCAAACTAATGGGAGCGTCTCACACATCCATATCGACAGTAGTAAATGTTAGTTTTTCATTCTACGTTTTTGTTTTTACATTAAAAACTGCCAATTTCTTCACTTCCTTCTATGACATTGGTGCAGGAAGTGATAGGAATCTCACCAGGGAGGACACTTTTTTTGTAACCTCTGTACATTTTGTTTTGCTGCCCGTAGGCCCTGTATTTACTTTGTGGTTTGCCACTGATACAGCAAGTAGTATGTCCCCCCTCCCAACTGAGACACAAACAGCAATTAAAACCTGAAAGGAAAGCTTTCTAATAGAACCTTGAATGAAAATCAAACTGAATATTTTACCCCTTCCACTCTGTCCAAAACGAGACTGCGTTCCCATTACATTTAGAAAGTGTCATTTTCTTTAGACCATTGAACTATGAAAAAGATGGGCAGGATATTCACCAAAGTAACTTCTAGTGGCTGAAAAATAAAAGTAAAGTCTTTATAATTTTAAATCCACCTTAAAAAGCCATCCTATTATATTCACGAATAGAAATTGTAATGTTTCAGTTTGTTCCTCATGTTTGTGTTTGGTTAGGATAGCATTTTAGGATCCCAGCACAGCACATTACAGTGTATGCATTTTTTAGAATACCACACACTGAATTGCCATGTTTGTGGCGCATCAAACCATGACTTTATGGAGCTGGCTCTGTATATAGGGGCACAGTCATGCTGGAAGAGAAAAGGGCCTTCCCCAAACTGTTTAATATCATATGGCAAAATTA